>NW_028158871.1:0-11698 GCF_964263955.1 Coregonus lavaretus | reverse complement strand
ACTATCATATAAATGGTTGTGGTACTATGCACATCCTTCAAAAAACGTAGGCATTGGGTTAATGGATAAAAATACCTTTACACTGTATGCTCCTAATAACACATATACAACGTTTATCCAACGTTTCGATAAAGAGGATATTCGTCAGGTTAAAACTCTCTATGGATCTAAACATTGTCATTAAAGGGGCAATCTGCTACCTTCTCCAACCACATCCCTCAGGTGTTTACCAAAACAGTGGCGGGGTACCTGCTTTGTAGTTGTTCGAACAGCGGATTGCCCCTTTAAACGTGGTATAAAGACCAATCATACTATCACCCTCATGACACCTACCCCAATGATGATACAGGTGAAAGGTTAAATGGAACATGTGGTAGGTCTACATAGTAGGAGCCATTCTAAGAGGCATAGTATCAATGGCATAGAGACAAGAATAGAAATAGAATGAGTCATCTCTAATGAAAGGACAGAAGTCACACACATGGACCTACACACGCATGCACGCATGCACGCACAAACAAACACGCACGCACGCATGCACGCACAAACAAACACGCACGCACGCATGCACGCACAAACAAACACGCACGCACGCACAAACAAACACGCACGCACAAACAAACACGCACGCACGCCCAAACAAACACGCACGCATAAACAAACACGCACGCACGCACAAACAAACACGCACGCACGCACGCACAAACAAACACGCACGCACGCATGCACGCACAAACAAACACACACGCACAAACAAACACGCACGCACGCATGCACGCACAAACAAACACGCACGCACAAACAAACACGCACGCATGAACGCACGCACAAACAAGCACGCATGCACAAACACACTCACACTCAAACAAACACACTCTCACCCTTGCGTCGGTGACCTTGAACTCTCTGAGGATGTACTGGGGCATGTTGTACTCAGCCATGGGGTCCACCACAAAGTACTGGTACCTGGCCGAACGCTCAGCAGGCCAGTACTGATGGCACTTTTCCTGTGGACACAGAGAGAGAGAGACACACATATGAGGGGGGGGGGGGGGGGAACATACACATTGAGATGAACGTGGACACAGAGAGAGAGAGAGAGAGAGAGAGACATATGAGGGGGGGGGAGGAGAACATACACATTGAGATGAACGTGGACACAGAGAGAGAGAGAGAGAGACATATGAGGGGGGGGGGGGAGAACATACACATTGAGATGAACGTGGACACAGAGAGAGAGAGAGAGAGAGACATATGAGGGGGGGGGGGGGGGGGGGGGGGAGAACATACACATTGAGATGAACGTGGACACAGAGGATACAGTTTACACAGAGGATACAGTTTGTGCAGGTTAGGCATGTGTTCCAGTGGTACAGACCTGCACCACACAGGATAACCACGCTAAATGATGGACAGAATGAAGAATGCTTGAGGTGAGTGGGACAGAGAGAAAAAGAGAGAGAGAGAGAGAGAGAGACAGAGAGAAAGAGAAAGAGAGAAAGAAAGCGAGAGAGAAAGATAGAGTGTCCCCTACCCTGCCCATCTCTCGGAGTTTGGTGAGCATGACTACAATAGTGGAGTTGTTCTCCCACATCATCCTCCAGAAGTCCTCTGTGGTCTCTGCCAAAGGGCCCTGCGTAGCGATGTAGGCCTTCTGTTGCCTGGCAACACAAACACACAGTCAGGTCAGCCATGTAGCGGGGCGAGTCCGCTCCCTAATCAAAGTTTCATCAAACCATTGGTTTATTCAGATTTTGATATGAACACACTTGTTGTTCGCTCACTCGCTCGCCCACACTCTCTAACACCGCCCCACTCACACACCCTTCCGACTTCCACCCACCCGTTCCACCTACCTGTATCCATCGATGAAGCTGGCGTTGACGTAGTCGGAGCCCTCGAGGCCCCTAATTGGCTGCAGGCAGACACGGGTGGTCTCGTAGGGCATGATGTTCACCAGGCGGTTCTTGAACTTGTTGCAGGGCAGGTTGGCACTGATAAACCTGGACGTATGGGCCTTGGAGTTGGCTAGGCGCTGTAGAGAGAGGGGTGGGTGGATGGAGGGAGAGATGGGTGGAGAGGGAGGAGATGGGAAGGGGGGTGGAAAGGGGGAGAGTGGGATATGGAGAGGCAGGGAGAGGGGTGGGGGAGAGAGGGAGGGATGGAGGGGAATAGAGTGAGAGTGGGATATGGAGAGGTAGGGAGAGTGGTGGAGGAGAGAGGGAGGGATGGAGGGGAATAGAGTGAGAGTGGGATATGGAGAGGTAGGGAGAGGGGTGGGGGAGAGAGTGATGGATGGAGGGGATTGGAGTGAGAGTGGGATATGGAGAGGCAGGGAGAGGGGTGGGGGAGAGAGGGATGGATGGAGGGGAATAGAGTGGGTGTGGGATATGGAGAGGTAGGGAGAGGGGTGGGGGAGAGAGTGATGGATGGAGGGGATTGGAGTGAGAGTGGGATATGGAGAGGTAGGGAGAGGGGATGAGAGTGAGAAGGATAGAAAGAGAGAGAAGGAGAGATGGATAGAAGGAGAGAGAAGGATGATGGATAGAAGGAGAGAGAAGGAGAGATGGATAGAAGGAGAGAGAAGGAGAGATGGATAGAAGGAGAGAGAAGGAGAGATGGATAGAAGGAGAGAGAAGGAGAGATGGATAGAAGGAGAGAGAAGGAGAGATGGATAGAAGGAGAGAGAAGGAGAGATGGATAGAAGGAGAGAGAGATTAAGGACTGCAGAGTAATAAAGAACTGAGCCGATCGCTAAAGCACCTTCAAAATGCAGACATATCTATTTGATGAATGCATTCATTATAAATGGCAGTATGGAGAAATCAAAGCCTTTGTTCTACTCACCCTTTTCTTTTAATTTCCCTGCACTTTGCAGTGAGTCTTGTGTGAGCTGCTATGAGGTAAGTTACTATGATTTAAGGCACGACATTAACAAGCTACCATCAAACTGAAACTCTAAGTGGATTTCTATTAAACAGTAAACCAGAACACTCTCTCTCTACAAAAAGGAAAAGTGGGTCACTGGAGTCTTTGATAATGACACAGAATACATTCTAGCATGTCCGCACGCACACGCACGCACATGCACCCGCACGCACGCACGCACGCACACCAGTGTCATGATCCAAATTGGGGCCTGTACTGACAAGTGACCATCAGAGGGACCACCATGGCAGTTTTTGGGACAGTCTGTCTGACTATATATTCACTCACATACACACACACACACACACACACACACACACACACACACACTCCTCCTCTCCTCTCTTCCATCTCTCCTGTCTCCCTCCTCTCCTCTCTTCCCTCCCCTCCTCTCCTCTCCTCTCCTCATCCCTGTTTCACAGAGGCACTTGGAAGGGCATGAGACGGGCTGGCAAGGCTAAAGACGCCCAGAGCTGCTACTACACCAAACACCGGTTGGATAGTTTGGATTGGAAACGACCCAATCTGGCAACCGATCCTCCTTTTTCCCTTCTAAGGGCAGAGATGCACCTAGGAAACCTCTAGTCATTGAAACAACCTTAGTTGCCATGTTTTCTCCACTGTCGTGGCCCTTTCCACAAGGCATTCAGGATGATACTGTACTGGTGATTACGCCTACAGCTGGCCAAGTGGACATGATGCTGAGCACGATGGGTGGGATTTGCACTTTTAGGACTATTCTATTGGTTCCATTGGGCCAGGCAAGCTTAGTCGAGCATCGAAGCGAATTTGGAAGAAAACAAGTAACAAATACTACTTGAACCTAGGTCTGGTGTGTGGACGGGCAGTAGTTTGTAAACAACGAGATACAGATCACTATGGACGACTGCTCTCCAGCCTACAGGGCATTCGGAAAGTATTCAGGCCCCTTGACTTTTTCCACATTTTGTTACATTACAGCCTTACTCTAAAATTGATTCAATTAATATTTTTCCTCATCAATCTACACACGATACCCCATAATGACAAAGCGAAAACAGGTTTTTAGAATTTTTTGCAAATGTATTACAAATAAAAAACAGAAATACCTTATTTACATAAGTATTCAGACCACTTGCTATGGGGGATTTCAACCTCCCTATGTCCACATTTGACTCATTTCTCTCTGCCTCCTTCTTTCCACTCCTCTCCTCTTTTGACCTCACCCTCTCACCGTCCCCCCCTACTCACAAGGCAGGCAATACGCTTGACCTCATCTTCACTAGATGCTGCTCCTCTACTAATCTCACTGCAACTCCCCTCCATGTCTCCGACCACTACTTTGTTTCCTTTTCTCTCTCGCTCTCCTCCCACACTACTCACTCTGCCCCTACACAGATGGTAATGCGCCGCCGCAACCTTCGCTCTCTCTCTCCCACTACTCTCTCCTCTTCCATCCTATCATCTCTTCCCTCTGCTCAATCCTTCTCCCTCCAATCTCCTGATTCTGCCTCCTCAACCCTCCTCTCCTCCCTTTCTGCATCCTTTGACTCTCTGTGTCCCCTATCCTCCCGGCCGGCTCGGTCCTCCCCTCCAGCTCCGTGGCTTGATGACTCATTGCGAGCTCACAGAACAGAGCTCCGGGCAGCGGAGCGGAAATGGAAGAAAACTAAACTCCCTGCCGACCTGGCATCTTTTCACTCCCTCCTCTCTTCATTTTCTTCATCTGTTTCTGCTGCTAAGGCCACCTTCTACCACTCTAAATTCCAAGCATCTGCCTCTAACCCTAGGAAGCTCTTTGCCACATTTTCCTCCCTCCTGAATCCTCCCCCCCCCCCCCCTCCTCTCTCTCTGTGGATGACTTCGTCAACCACTTTGAAAAGAAGGTTGACGACATCCGATCCTCGTTTGTTAAGTCTAATGACACTGCTGGTCCTGCTCACACTGCCCTACCCTATGCTTTGACTTCTTTCTCCCCTCTCTCTCCAGATAAAATCCTGCGACTTGTGACTGCAGGCCGCCCAACAACCTGCCCGCTTGACCCCATCCCCTCCTCCCTTCTCCAGACCATCTCCGGTGACCTTCTCCCCTACCTCACCTCGCTGATCAACTCATCCTTGACCGCTGGCCATGTCCCTTCCGTCTTCAAGAGAGCGAGAGTTGCTCCCCTTCTCAAAAAACCAACACTCGACCCCACTGATGTCAGAGTTGCTCCCCTTCTCAAAAAACCAACACTCGACCCCACTGATGTCAACAACTACAGACCAGTATCCCTTCTTTCTTTTCTTTCCAAAACTATTGAGCGTGCCGTCTTTAGCCAACTCTCTTGCTATCTCTCTCAGAATGACCTTCTCGATCCAAACCAATCAGGTTTCAGGACTGGTCATTCAACTGAGACTGCTCTTCTCTGTGTCACGGAGACTCTCCGCACTGCTAAAGCTAACTCTCTCTCCTCTGCTCTTGTCCTTCTAGACCTGTCTGCTGCCTTTGATACTGTGAACCATCAGATCCTCCTCTCCACCCTCTCCGAGCTGGGCATCTCCGGCGCGGCTCACTCCTGGATTGTGTCCTACCTGACCGGTCGCTCCTACCAAGTGGCGTGGCGAGAAGCTGTCTCCGCACCACGTGCTCTCACCACTGGTGTCCCCCAGGGCTCAGTTCTAGGCCCTCTCCTTTTCTCCCTATACACCAAGTCACTTGGCTCTGTCATATCCTCACACGGCCTCTCCTATCATTGCTACGCTGACGATACACAACTAATCTTCTCCTTTCCCCCTTCTGATAACCAGGTGGCGAATCGCATCTCTGCATGTCTGGCAGACACATCAGTATGGATGACGGATCACCACCTCAAGCTGAACCCTGGCAAGACGGAGCTGCTCTTCCTCCCGGGGAAGGACTGCCCGTTCCATGATCTCGCCATCACGGTTGACAACTCCGTTGTGTCCTCCTCCCAGAGTGCGAAGAGCCTTGGCGTGACCCTGGACAACACCCTGTCGTTCTCCGCTAACATCAAGGCGGTGACCCGCTCCTTCAGGTTCATGCTCTACAACATTCGGAGAGTACGACCCTGCCTTACACAGGAAGCGGCACAGGTCCTAATCCAGGCACTTGTCATCTCCCGTCTGGATTACTGCAATTCGCTGTTGGCTGGCCTCCCTGCATGTGCCATTAAACCCCTACAACTCATCCAGAATGCCGCAGCCCGTCTGGTGTTCAACCTTCCCAAGTTCTCTCACGTCACCCCCCTCCTCCACACACTCCACTGGCTTCCAGTTGAAGCTCGCATCCGTTACAAGACCATGGTGCTTGCCTTTGGAGCAGCGAGGGGAACGGCACCTCTGTACCTTCGGGCTCTGATCAGTCCCTACATCCAAACGAGGGCATTGCGTTCATCCACCTCTGGCCTGCTGGCTCCCCTTCCTCTGCGGAAGCATAGCTCCCGCTCAGCCCAGTCAAAACTGTTCGCTGCTCTGGCACCCCAATGGTGGAACAAGCTCCCTCACGACGCCAGGACAGCGGAGTCACTCACCACCTTCCGGAGACATTTGAAACCCCACCCCCCAAAAAAAATTGTAAAGTGGTTATCCCACTGGCTATAGGGTGAATGCATCAATTTGTGAGTCGCTCTGGACTAGAGCGTCTGCTAAATGACGTAAATGTGCCCTTGAGCAAGGCACTTAACCCTAATTGCTCCTGTAAGTCGCTCTGGATAAGAGCGTCTGCTAAATGACTAAAATGTAAAATGTAAATGTCTATGGGACTTGAAATTGAGCTCAGGTGCATCCTGTTCCCATTGATCATCCTTGAGAGGTTTCTACAACTTGATTGGATTCCACCTGTGGCAAGTTCAATTGATTGGACATGATTTGGAAAGGCACACACCTGTCTATATAAGGTCCCACAGTTCACAGTGCATGTCAGAGCAAAAACCAAACCATGAGGTCGAAGGAATTGTCCGTAGAGCTCCGAGACAGGATTTTGTCGAGGCACAGATCTGGGGAAGGGTGCCAAAATATTTCTGAAGCATTGAAGGTCCCCAGAACACAGTGGCCTTTATCTTTCTTAAATGGAAGAAGTTTGGAACCACCAAGACTCTTCCTAGAGCTGGCCGCCTGGCCAAACTGAGCAATCGGGGGAGAAGGGCCTTGGTCAGGGAGGTGACTAAGAACCCGATGGTCACACTGAGATGGTCACTCTGACAGAGCTCCAGAGTTCCTCTGTGGAGATGGGAGAACCTTCCAGAAGGACAACCATCTCTGCAGCACTCCACCAATCAGGCCTTTATGGTAGAGTGGCCAGACGGAAGCCACTCCTCAGTAAAAGGCACATGACAGCCCGCTTGGAGTTTGCCAAAAGGCACCTAAAGGACTCTGACCATAAGAAACAAGATTCTCTGGGTCTGATGAAACCAAGATTGAACTCTTTGCCTGAATGCCAAGATTCACATCTGGAGGAAACCTGGCACCATCCCTACAGTGAAGCATGGTGGTGGCAGCATCATGCTGTGGGGATGTCATTATGGTGTATTGTACATTGATGAGGATTTTTTACAATCCATTTTAGAATAAGCCTTTAACGTAACTAAACTATACTTTCCGAATGCACTGTGTGACTGACTGCGCAACTCCTTTCTAAGACGCAGTAACGTCTTTCTGTTCTGTTCATTAGTGAGTACCGTCCTGATTGGCCTCGCATTCTAACTTGCCATTCGTCATCATCGACTATTAATTACAGTAGATAACTAACGGTCTCACGCTATGACAGACGCCGCAGCCGCTACTACTCCGACATGACTTTATACCACTCCGTACCATTATTGCTATTCCAAAAAAACGGTGTAGCTATTTCAGACTGTATGGCGGTTTACTGTAACAAATGATAGATTAAAAGATCTAACCGTCACTTAGATGAAAACCGTCACTAATAGTGTGGTGAGATGATAAATGGTGTCGGCGTATTACAAATGATTTCGGGAGGCGAGATAGACCCGAGATAGGGGGCGTGTCCATGTGTAACTCAAGGTCAAGTGTGTTGTTGTACGGGGGGGGACATTAAAGTTTTAATCGGATTGGATCGTTGGTCTCTCGCTAAGTGCTCGCCCAGATTCCATGCCCTTCCAGGTTTTGGTAATGGGTTTTCATACAAGCGGTATTTGTTAAATTTGAACTTAATCATTTTATGCTTTTACAGAATAATCCTTCATTTGGAGTCTTATGCACTGATCACAAAGCTGTTCTATCTATTATTTTAAATCCTTCTGAAATGCACTCCTTCCGTGGCCTCCAACTGCTCTTAAACGCTAGTAAAACTAAATGCATGCTCTTCAATCGAACGCTGCTGGCACCCGCCCACCCGACTAGAATCACTACTCTCGGCGGCTCTGACTTAGAATATGTGGACAACTATAAATACCTAGGTGTCTGGTTAGACTGTAAACTCTCCTTCCAGACTCACATTAAGCATCTCCAATCCAAAGTAAAATCTAGAATCGTCTTCCTATTTCGCAACAAAGTCTCCTTCACTCATGCTGCTAAACATGCCCTCGTAAAACGGACTATCCTACCGATCCTTGACTTCGGCGATGTAATTTACAAAATAGCCTCCAACACTCTACTCAGCAAATTGGATGTAGTCTATCACAGTGCCATCCGTTTAGTCACCAAAGCCCCATATACTACCCACCATTGTGACCTGTACGCTCTTGTTGGCTGGCCCTCACTACATATTCGTCACCAAACCCACTGGCTCCAGGCCATCTATAAATCACTGCTAGGCAAATCTCCGCCTTATCTTAGCTCATTGGTCACCATAGCAAGCAACACCCACTCATCCCCAAAGCCAACACCTCCTTTGGTCACCATTCCTTCCAGTTCTCTGCTGCAAATGACTGGAACGAACTGCAAAAATCTCTGAAGCTAAAATCTCTGAAGCTAGAGACAATTATCTCCCTCACTATCTTTAAGCATCAGTTGTCAGAGCAGCTTACCGATCACTGCACCTGTACACAGCCCATCTGTAATAATTTACATTGTTATTTATTTTGCTCATTTGCACCCCAGTATCTCTATTTGCACATCATCTTCTGCACATCTATCACTCCAGTGTTAATACTAAATTATAATTGTAATTAATTTGCACTATGGCCAATTTATTGCCTTACCTCCATAACTTACTACATTTGCACACACTGTATATAGATTTTCTATTGTGTTATTGACTGTACGTTTTGTTTATTCCATATGTAACTCTGTGTTGTTGTTTTTATCGCACTGCTTTGCTTTATCTTGGCCAGGTCGCAGTTGTAAATGAGAACTTGTTCTCAACTGGCTTACCTGGTTAAATAAAGGTTAAATAAAATAAAAAAATAAAAAATTCGCAGCAAAGACAAAGGCAGACAGCTTAACTATTCAATTTCTAGCTTTTTAATAAACAATGGTATTGAGTGGTGTGATTAAACAGGGAGTGAATGATTGAAGTGAAAGCTCACTTGAACGTGGTTTAATAAGCTGTCTATTAACATTTTTAACTCCATTAATTGGGATGGGGTATCGATATGCCCATTTTAATGTACAGGTATAAAATAAATATGTCAATATATATTATCAAGGCCATTTCAATTTAAATGGTAGTGTTACCTCTGGCTCAAAGATATCATGAATGTGACAGAGCATTGAGAGCAACTGGAGATAAAACCTCCATTTTGTGTCTCAACATGATTTATGGTTTTGTATTGGTGGGCCTATACATTTATTTCAAGCTCCCTTCTATCATGAACATTTTGTGCCTTTCCCCACCCTCCCTTATCTCAGGTTCACTGCGGCCTACGTACCTACAGTGTATGTCTATGGCCAACCTTAAACTCCAGCTCTGCTCCACTCTACCAAACAAACATCCTCCATTTTGTGCCTTTCCGGTCTTACCTACCTCAGTTTCCCTGTACCCTACCTACATCCCCATTCCCTACCTTAAACTCCAGCTCCATGCCGGTGACGTGCTCGCCCGTCTCCACCTGGGCCAGCTTCTGGATGTAGGAGAACAGGCTCCTGGCCGCCACCTCCGTGTCGCCGCACGCCACCGCCTCCAGCAGCGAGTCGTGGTTAAAGCTGTACTGATCCTCCGTCTGCACCATGTAGTTACGCTGCGATCGCATCAGGGTCACGTGGCCGTAGATGTCCACTGTCTTTTCGTGCTTGATGCGCTCCAGCATGGCATCGATCACGATGAAGCAGCCCGTCCGACCCACGCCCGCACTGGGGGGGGAGGAGATCGGAAGGGAGGGGGGGGGCAGGGAGAAAGAGAGGGAGGGGGAGAGAGAGAGGGAGGAGAGAGAAGGGGGAGGGGGAGAGGGGAAAAAGTGGGAGAGAGAGAGAGGAGAGCAAGAGGGAGGAGGGAGAACATTAGGGATTGCTCTTTAAAAATCATAAGATCACATTAGAGATTCCCCTTTATTGTGGAGGAAGAGGAGGAGGAGGAGGGAGATACTGAAAAATAAGCATGCATGAGGGCACCAGCTGTTCCAGATGACTATGTGATCACGCTCTCCGTAGCCGATGTGAGTAAACTATGCCTCTGCCTATCCCTGTTCTCTCCTCTCTGCACAGGCTACACAAACGCACCACACCGCGTGGCTGCTGCCTCTCTAACCTGGTGGTCCCTGCACGCACCACCCACGTGGAGTTCCAGGTCGCAGGCAGCCTCTGGAACTGCCGTTCTGCTGCCAACAAAGCTGACTTCATCCCAGCCTATGCCAACCTCCAGTCCCTCGACTTCCTGGCGCTGACGGAAACATGGATCACCACTGAAAACACTGCTACTCCTACTGCTCTCTCCTCGTCTGACCATGTGTTCTCGCATACCCCGAGAGCATCTGGTCAGAGGGGTGGTGGTACAGGAATCCTCATTTCTCCCAAGTGGACATTCTCAATTTTTCCCCTAACCCATCTGTCTATCTCCTCATTTGAATTCCATGCTGTCACAGTCACTAGCCCATTTAAGCTTAATATCCTTGTCATCTATCACCCTCCAGGTTCCCTTGGAGAGTTCATCGATGAGCTTGACGCCTTGATAAGTTATTTCCCTGAGGATGGCTCACCCCTCACAGTTTTGGGGGATTTCAACCGCCCTATGTCCACATTTGACTCATTTCTCTCTGCCTCCTTCTTTCCACTCCTCTCCTCTTTTGACCTCACCCTCTCACCGTCCCCCCCTACTCACAAGGCAGGCAATACGCTTGACCTCATCTTCACTAGATGCTGCTCCTCTACTAATCTCACTGCAACTCCCCTCCATGTCTCCGACCACTACTTTGTTTCCTTTTCTCTCTCGCTCTCCTCCCACACTACTCACTCTGCCCCTACACAGATGGTAATGCGCCGCCGCAACCTTCGCTCTCTCTCTCCCACTACTCTCTCCTCTTCCATCCTATCATCTCTTCCCTCTGCTCAATCCTTCTCCCTCCAATCTCCTGATTCTGCCTCCTCAACCCTCCTCTCCTCCCTTTCTGCATCCTTTGACTCTCTGTGTCCCCTATCCTCCCGGCCGGCTCGGTCCTCCCCTCCAGCTCCGTGGCTTGATGACTCATTGCGAGCTCACAGAACAGAGCTCCGCGCAGCGGAGCGGAAATGGAAGAAAACTAAACTCCCTGCCGACCTGGCATCTTTTCACTCCCTCCTCTCTACATTTTCTTCATCTGTTTCTGCTGCTAAAGCCACCTTCTACCACTCTAAATTCCAAGCATCTGCCTCTAACCCTAGGAAGCTCTTTGCCACATTTTCCTCCCTCCTGAATC
>NW_028158872.1:20000-38163 GCF_964263955.1 Coregonus lavaretus | reverse complement strand
AGAGAAAAAGGCCTCTCTTTGTCCACCACTCAGCCTCACCATGTTTCCTCTCTTCCGTTTCTCATTAGCATATGAAAAGCGAGAGATGTGTAAAAGGTCAGAGAGAGAGTGAAAGAGGATCCTGGCGAACGATAGAAAAACAAAAACAGGCCATAACACCCTTTGTGGCGTTCTGTGTTTCGCCCCACCGATCATTTCCATACGCCAGATGGAATTCCGATGATACGTCTCGCCGCGTTCCGAAGTCGAGTCCGTATGGAACTCACAGCGTCACTCACGAGTTACACGACGCCCCCTGCTACCCCCCCTCTCTGTTTCATTCACACACACGTACATAAGCATATGCATGTAAGAACACCTGTCATCCGAAAACATACATCCACAACAAATATATTTTTAATCACCTCCAAAATCCCCCAAAATATTCAAAAATCATATAAAATAATCAAAACGAAAAGTAGCTTTCAAGTTGATCAACAGTCCACCACTCCCTTTTAAACGAACAAAGATATCCACTCCTCTCCTCCCCATGCCACTGCTAGGGTTGTTCTGAATAGAGGCTTACTGAAGCACAGTTTACCTTGGCAGACCTATTGTCATACATATTACTTCACGTGACGACAGAGATGTGTGCAAACACACACACACACACACACACACAGACAGGAAATATGAGCCTGAGCTTGTTGTTCTGCTACCCTTCGACAAACATCATCTACCCGGCGAGGGAGGCCAGAGAGAGGGAGTAAAACGAGAGAGAAAGGAAAGAGGGAAGGAGAGAGCATTTCATCTCCCTTTCATCTCTGTCACTCAGTCAACCATTCAATGCCCTATTCACCCGCCAGGCAGGCATTATGCAAAACCATTCTAATCCTTTTCCTATGCTTTCACACTTGTATAAACCTCCATTCCTGCCTCTAAAAGGCAATTTTATCAGTTTACCTTTCTGTCAAAAAACTGGATAAACTACGTACAAGTTCTAGCACCTAACTCCTCTCTCCAATCTCTCTCTCGCTCTCTCTCTCCACTCTCTCTTTTTCTCTCTCAGTCTATGGCTATAGGAAACAACAGATGATTGCAGAAGGTATTTGTCTGTTTGAGACAGGAGTGGTTTTAAATATCTAGGGTCATTGGGTAAAGGGAGATGCAAGAAAATGGTTTATAAGTTCCTAGAGAAACCTCCTGTCTGTCTGACTGTCTGTCTGACTGTCTGTTTGCCAGAGTCTGAGCCTAGACAACTAATCAGAAACAAATTAAAGAATGTGTCTGCACTGAACGATACCCACATATGGATGACACACACAGCTGTCATACACATATTGTTTTCTTGTCATCCCCTCCCATACACACACTGCCATCACCGACACACACACTCACATCACTACCATACGCCCGCTAGCTTACAAACTGTCACACACACTTCTGTCACACATATGCACACACACCAGATGAGGAAGCGAGGCTGCCAGAGAGTGTTTTGCATATGTAAATTCCAGCACAAGGGAAACGTGTGTAAACATGACTCATTGTGAGGAGACTTAATCCAACCAACCGACCGACCGACCCCCCCCCCCCCTCTCTCTCTTTCTCTCTCTCTGTTTCTCTCTCTCTGTTTCTCTCTCTCTGTTTCTCTCTCTCTGTTTCTCTCTTTCTTTCTTTCCAATTATTCTTTTTTAAAGGGGGGTTGGAGGGGTGGGGGGCCCACCAACCAACCGACCAACCAACCAGGGGACATTAGACATTAGTCAGCACAATTAACCAGGTTCCCATGGCTACTAATGAAATTTGGCCACGCCGCCACACCGCTTCCAGACATAAATGAGATAGGCTGTTATGCGTATCCACGGCAGAGTGGACTGACTGACTCCAGGCCCATTATACTGGCCTGTTCCACGGTGGTACAATGGAGCCGCTTGTATGTTCACTGCTGATCCTCCCTCACACACACACTGCTCACACACACATCCCTCCGGCGGTACAAGCCCCCTCTGCCTGACAATTTGCATATGTTAATATAATTAGCTGCTAATTACACTAAACTTGTGCATATTCACAAGCAGCTGCCCCCGGGAGCCACGAGAGGCTCTTTACGTTCCAAGTCTTTAACCCCTTTCTCTGTGTGTGTGTGTGTGTGTGTGTGTGTGTGTGTGTGTGTGTGTGTGTGTGTGTGTGTTAGCGGTACTGCCCCAGGGCAGCCACAGAAAGCCCCCCTCTTTAAGACATTAAGCTTGGCTGCTCCTGACTGACTTCTTGGCTTCTACCCCTACAGGCCCTGGGACCACAGTACTGACGCTTCACAGCCTCTCACACCAGGAACACACACACTTCTCAAACAACAGTATGTGTATACATGTACAGTAGATGTACGTTCTTCATTTTTCCTCATCACACCATTTATGTCTGGCAGCATAAAACGCCTCGATATACGCACACAATATAGTACACAATATAGTACAGTGACTCCTTCTAAAAACAGAGTAAAAAAAGAACTCAAAATCGGAGTGAAACAAATCGCTGTGTGTGTTGAGTGACTATGGGGAGAGAAGCAGTGGGGAAGGTAATACAGTGATGTGTATCTCTAACCTTAACTCATATCAAAACATCAGTCAAGTGTATGCATTAAAACCATTACAGAGATCACTGACCGACACTAGCCTACACCTCATCCCAAATGAAATTAAAGAGGGGAAAATGAAATGAAGGACAGAAGGAAAATGGAGGGGAGGAACAGGCAGAAAACAATAAGTAGAGTGTGAGTGTTTTAGTTTTAATAATGGGACGTGGGAGGTTGTGCTTTTCACATCGTAATGGCAGTGAATCTTAGAGGAAGCCAAGCGACCGTGCTGCTACGATTACAGACATATTGTCTTTGTCTCCCTCTGTCTCTTTCTCACTCCTCTGTCCCTCTCTCTATCTATCTCTGTCCCTCTCTCTATCTATCTCTGTCCCTCTCTCTATCTATCTCTGTCCGTCCCTCTATCTATCTCTGTCCGTCCCTCTATCTATCTCTGTCCATCCCTCTATCTATCTCTGTCCGTCCCTCTATCTATCTCTGTCCGTCCCTCTATATATCTATCTATCTCTGTCCGTCCCTCTATCTATCTCTGTCCATCCCTCTATCTATCTCTGTCCCTCTCTCTATCTATCTCTGTCCCTCTCTCTCTCTATCTATCTCTGTCCCTCTCTCTATCTATCTCTGTCCGTCCCTCTATCTATCTCTGTCCCTCTCTCTCTCTCTCTATCTCTGTCCGTCTCTCTATCTATCTCTGTCCCTCTCTCTATCTATCTCTGTCCGTCCCTCTATCTATCTCTGTCCCTCTCTCTCTCTATCTATCTCTGTCCCTCTCTCTCTATATCTATCTCTGTCCATCCCTCTATATATCTCTGTCCCTCTATCTATCTCTGTCCGTCCCTCTATCTATCTCTGTCCCTCTATCTATCTCTGTCCGTCCCTCTATCTATCTCTGTCCGTCCCTCTATCTATCTCTGTCCCTCTCTCTATCTATCTCTGTCCCTCTCTCTATCTCTGTCCGTCCCTCTATCTATCTCTGTCCCTCTCTCTCTCTATCTATCTCTGTCCCTCTCTCTATCTATCTCTGTCCCTCTCTCTATCTCTGTCCGTCCCTCTATCTATCTCTGTCCGTCCCTCTATCTATCTCTGTCCCTCTCTCTATCTATCTCTGTCCCTCTCTCTATCTCTGTCCGTCCCTCTATCTATCTCTGTCCCCCTCTCTCTCTATCTATCTCTGTCCCTCTCTCTATCTATCTCTGTCCGTCCCTCTATCTATCTCTGTCCCTCTCTCTCTCTATCTATCTCTGTCCGTCTCTCTATCTATCTCTGTCCCTCTCTCTATCTATCTCTGTCCGTCACTCTATCTATCTCTGTCCATCCCTCTACCTATCTCTGTCCCTCTATCTATCTCTGTCCCTCTCTCTATCTCTGTCCGTCCCTCTATCTCTGTCCGTCCCTCTATCTATCTCTGTCCGTCCCTCTATCTATCTATCTCTGTCCGTCCCTCTATATATCTATCTATCTCTGTCCGTCCCTCTATCTATCTCTGTCCCTCTCTCTATCTATCTCTGTCCCTCTCTCTATCTATCTCTGTCCATCCCTCTATCTATCTCTGTCCCTCTCTCTATCTATCTCTGTCCCTCCCTCTATATATCTCTGTCCCTCCCTCTATATATCTCTGTCCCTCTCTCTATCTATCTCTGTCCCTCTCTCTATCTATCTATCTATCTATCTATCTATCTATCTATCTATCTATCTATCTATCTATCTATCTATCTATCTATCTATCTATCTCTGTCCCTCTCTCTATCTATCTATGTCCCTCTCTCTCTCTATCTCTGTCCCTCTCTCAATCTAGACTGGTCTAATATAAAGAACATTTAGAAAAATAGCCCTAGCACATATGAAAATCACACAGCTGTGTGACATACACGCACCAGATGGTAGAGGAAGGAAGATTAAATAAGTGCAAAAACTCTCTCTCTCACACACACACACACACACACACACACACACACACACACACACACACACACACACTCACCTATGTCAGACAGAGAGAGAGACAGTGAGACAGACAGTCCTGGGTGTACTGTCTCTTAATGAAGGTCTGCAGGGACAGAGGAGTCACAGTCCATTCTGTTGACGTGAAATGAGATGCGTATGACTATGGTAATGCATCTCTGCCTGTATAATCATACAGGCTACTGCTGCTAGCCCATTTCATTTACTTCTATTCATCACACACACCACATATCAAACAACACATTTACAATTCCTCTCAGATACATCCATTTCCTTCCATGAATTTTTATATTATAAGGACAGAAAATGAATAAAAGAGAATCCTACTCGGCTGTCTGGTGTGTACAAAGATATTCTGTTCACCCGACCGTGGCATTCAGTAATGGGGATTTGGAAATAACCTGTGTGTGTGTAAGTGAGTTTCTCTTTAGTAATACCTACTACTCGGATTACTAGCCCGTCTTAAGTATTCAACTGGACTCATATTTATTCCCTTTCTACCTTTAGTCTACTTGGTGGTCTTTAAGCAGTGATACTGTCCTCCCTACTATGGCCTATAGAGATCTACAGAAGAGCACATTAAAATGCAGGAAGAAAGGCTTGTTGCAAGGCTTTCTCCCTATCCCTCTCTCTTTTTCTCTGCAGCATGGGATTTTAAATCCTCCAACCTCCCTCTATTAGAAGAGAGACTTATTGAGGTAGAAACCATAAAAAATGAAGGAGGGAAATGTAATCCCTGAAATATTGATTTGCACATTAATATCAGATAGACAGAGGGCGATGAGGCTGGGTGGAAATGACACATTGTCGACCCCTAAGAGAGGCTGGAGCCAATCTTCCTGCTGGATATGTCTGCACGGGAGAGTTATAGGAGTGTTTCACCTCACTCTCTCTCTCCCTGCCCCTCTCATCTCTTATCCCTTCTTCCTCCCTCTGTTCCCTTTCTCTCTGGTAGCACCTGATCAAGGCAGTAATGGTGAAATGTGTGTTTACTGAGAAATATGCTGTATCATATACTGAAGAGTAAAAAGCTATGTTGTGTGTGTTGAATCCAGTGAAACTTTAAGCCATGAACAGAACAACCAGGAATATATATCTTGTCTTGTATCCCTGCCTGCTATAGCCATTGACTCACTGTGTTTTATACACACTAATACACATGTTATTATACTGTACTAATAACCTTAATGCGCTGTTATAACCTGCCTCTGCCTTGACCTTTTCCTGCTGTAAGCATCTTGAGGAAGTCTGATGTACTGGTTTTTAATAATGAAGAAAAAATGTCTCTTCGTCTTCCATTGTCCTCCCAACCTGGCAGTATAGCACTAACACATCCTGAATCCCCTACCAATGCATGCTTTATACCCAGGCTAATGTCCTTCATACCCAGGCTAATGTGCTTCATACACACACACACACACTAATACTGTTAATATAATAATAATAATAATCTTCATCATCACAGAAAAGCATAAAAAACGCCCAGTCCCCCAAAAAACGAAACATCTATTAGCATTGCCTTAAGAATGTGACTGACAGAGAGGAAAGAAGGAAGGATGTAGCCAATGTTCTGTGAGACAAATTACATTATTAATAGTGATGAAACTGCAATTATATTTTTCCATCTTTTCCCATCATTTTCGGTTTTTAACAGATTAAATGGAGTGTTACCATAGCTTATCAGAAATAAAACATTAGTAGCAGACGTGAAATTAACTACACTACACTGCCCTCATCGCTGGAGTTATATATCTTAGCATTGAACCCATTGCTCCCAAATCACCAGTATTCCGGCACATGTTTAAAGGTATCAAATATATCAAGTTTAATTCTCAGAATGTTTGATGAATTATTATTTTATTTTATTTTATTTTACAAATGCCATTCGTTGGAAATATCCCTAAAATATGCTAATCATAGTCCCAATCCACTGTAGCAGTCTAATAATAATAATAATTATTATTATTATTATTATTTAATATAATACTTTATCCAAATAATTATATTCAAAATTGTACAATGGTAGAAATAATTTCTGCAGTCTTCATTGTTGCTTTAGCCCAAGAATCCATGGAAAATCTCGTATTTCCATAAAATAAAATAAAATGATGCATTTATTTCCAAAGTTATCTAAAGAACTACAAATATCAGAAAATAGCTCATATGATTTTTCCCTAAATCAAAGCAAAAACAAAGAAATGTAAAAATCGCCCTAATATGCCGAAGAAGAGAAAGCCGTAGTTGAAATCCAGTAGAATACCATATTACTGATGTGCGGTGAAAGAGCAAGCAGAGAGCTCAAACATACACACTCACACACACAGCGTAGCATAGCCTACCGGAGTTTGAGGCTGCCTCTCGTATCGCCGTGTTTTTTCTGCTCTCTCAATGCAAGCGATCGATGTCCCTATCATTGTCGTGTCCCAATCCCAGCCAAGATTCTACCTCAAACCAGCCACCATGCAAAAAAAAAACACCACAGCTCCTCTCCTCACCTCTCCTCTCTTCCCCAAGTTACACTAAACAATCACCATGCATCGACTACTCACCACCGAAGCCTGGGGTAAAACATCATCACTGGCAATGGAAGGACAATTCATTATGTGGAGAAAAAATATGACCCCACCAAAGCGAATGAAGGGGAGAAATGGGATCTAACGTTTCGGCAAGAGGACTGTAGTAAAGCAACAAGATAACCTATATTCAAGAGTTTGGGCCTCTTATGCTCTTTTTCCCAATGCCTGTTTTAATATTTTGTCAAAGATAAATAAGAACCGTGAGTTTTTGGCTCCAGGGGACCTGCGTGCTATCAGTAGCCAAACAACTGGGCGACACAGCCACCCACGCCTCGGTGCATGGCTACTCCTGTAGACGAAGCAGGTAAAAACGAATTTATATGACCGTTATACATTGATATGCATGGTGTCGTCTAAAAATACATTTAATGCATATATCTAAACAATATATAGGCTAAACGTGGAAATCGTGTTGCTCTTCGCGTCACTTAAGAATTACGTGTAACAATAACGTGAGGAAGATAGCGACATTGTCAGAAAATATATGAATGGATACAATGTAGCCTAACTGCCGAACCGTCAGTTCCAGCTTTTACAAGTGGTCCAGCCCTGGAACAAAATAGAACACTTTCACGGAAAACAGGAAGAAAAAAGTAGCCTAGCTTAGAAGACCACGAGATCGGACCTCGCGACGTTTAGTCTAGCGCCGTAATTAACCATGCCACACCGGGTAAATACGTGATATCATGTAATGTGTATGGCATACGATCAAAACCAGACAAACCCTAGTAAACTTTGAGCGCAGATTTGGCCAAGGTAGCACTGATACTCACGTAATGGCTTTCGTCTGGCCCCTGACAGTTCTCTGCTAGTAAAACCAAAGCAGGACTTCCACAAACACCTCAATAGGCGATGTTTTCCAAGGCAAAGCTACTGACGAAAACATACCGCATGAAAACAGCTGTTATGCACGGAGCGCTATTCTGCGGGATCCACTAAAGAAAGATAATCTATACTTGACCTAAATTTAACACCAACTAGCCTACTCAATAAAAGTTATAGGAAAAAAAAACTTACTTTCTTCGCCCCGCAGTTCGCTCCCCTACGTCTCTTGCTTTTGGTTTGAAAACAGTCACATCCAATGGTTGCGAAATATGAAAACACAAAAATTGAAAAAGGGGAAAAATTGATAATCCTCCCAACTTTATTGGGAAAAAAATACAAATGACAAGCGGTGTGAAAGCTATCCTTTGGGTCCGATCGGTGAAAGAAGTGTCGACTGCAGCCTCGCAGTTTCGGTTGTGGAGGGGTCGAGAAACGGCGGAAGGGAAATGAAAATCCGATATGTCTTTATTCTGCTAATTATTATCGTTTTAGCCCTGTTTAAAAAAATGGCTGATTAAGTTGAGTGCGCATGTCTTTGTGTGTCTATTCCCGATATGCACTCTGGGAATGGAAGAGAGAGGGCGAATAAGAGAGGGAGGGGGGGGAAGAGAGGGAGAGAAAGAGAGAGAGGGAGAGAGGTGTAATTAGCGAGCTGATCAACAGTCTCCACATTGCAAATGACGGGCTGAGCCCCTGTCTTAAGCAAAGCCGGTAGGACGGAACGCGTCAGATAGACCAAAGTGATCTTAACTGGGGGAAATCTTTACGTTTTACCGACCGGTCCAACGACATGCAGAACAATAAAGAGCCATTCCCTCTTAACCGAATAGAGTAGAATTACAGAGAAGTCATGCTTTTTTTTGTTATAAAGGTCCGCAGATGAAGAATAATATCCTGCTGTCTTTCATCCTACACATTGCAAGGTTAATATAGAATATGACATTATGTTAAAGCTTTCAGAATGTCAGTATATATTCCAAATATATTGATGTGTTTGCTTATTTTGGTGTCCTGATTTTAATGAATATAGGATAATATTTGATCTAGTGGATTAAATAACCTACATTTAAGTTTGAGCGATGCACAAATTGAAGGGCTTCAGTAGAAGCTTGTTACAGATAGATAATCATTTAGTGTGTTTAACTGTGTTGTAAATTTTTTAACTGATTGAACACCATATGTAAACAAGGGCATGTTGTCAATATATTGAACACAACATCGACATGTTTATTACATAGTTGTAAAACTATGACAAAAGAGAGCATGCTTTAGGCCTATATACAATATAAAGTGGAGGAACACACCGGCCTTAACCGAAAGTGTGATATTTATTTTAATATAAATTAGATCCCAACATCATAACTTGATGCAAAGTCAATGAATTAAGAGTCGATTATACATAAACCTAAATTACGTTCTTCCTTCAGTGTTTCTAAAGATTATGTAAAAGGTTGAATACTGTAGCATGGATTTGATTTATTGTAGAGGCCGAAGAAGAGCACAGATACGCGTCTATGGATGTCACGAACATATATATCAGTATTTATATGAAATAGTAGGCTAATGAATGCGCCTACATTACAAACAAAGAACCAGCCTTCAGAAGATATGGGTTGAAAATGTGAATAATGTGTTTGGATGATGGTAAAATATATCTCTCGTGATGAGTGGAGAGCATAGCCTATACTATAGAAAATAAAAACTGCAAATAGCCTACATGTGCATCAAAGTCATCCACATTTTACAAACTCCCAGTCCACATAAGATGACACTGGGCCTAGCAGAACCAAGCGGAACACTTCAGACAACGTTAGAACCATTAAATCAAACACACCATTCAAAGCAATACATTTATGTATTCATAAATTGCATACGTCCGTAGTAGGCCTATTGCTCTATTCCCGTCCAGCCTAACCATTTTTATTTCACTTTTTCTGTCTCTTAATAGTCGCTATCGAGAGAGACCTTACACGGTGTTAATCGTGAAAGGAATCAGGAGATCGGTTCTCCTTCATGAAAAAAATCGAAGGGGGTGAATTGACTGAGCCGGGACTTGGGATCGTACGATAAGGCTGTTGGCAGTCAACTACTTCCTACTGCAGTAGCCTACAACTGAATAGGACTCACCCTAACCCAGTCCGAACCAAGCCTGACACAGGGCTGCTGGAACCCGGACTACTGGGGGCTGTGACCCGGGTTAAAGGTGTTCAACCGAGGCGTCACTTTTTACCCTGATCCGAGGCTGTGGCTCTGGCGTCCTTCAGGGATTCCACGCTCTTCTCCCCTGAGAGGCCACTCACTCAGCGGCAGGAGAAGCCAGTCAAGCCGCTGCCTGGTTGACCAAACAGCACGGAGCAAGAGGCAAAGGACGGAGCATTTCTGGTCTCAGAGAATCTTTAGGCTATAGTAGCCGATAATGCAAAACCTGGTGCAATGGACTAAAGGTTGTTCTGAATCTTTACCGTTGACGATTTTATTTCGCATGGATGGAGGACTTTGTAACTATTGATTGATTTTGTTTTTCAAGTGGACGCTTTTGCATGGGGGGTGGGGGGTGGGGGATTTGGAGTAGACGCTAGCTGGGGCCAGACTGAACTATTCCACTTTTAGTAGCCTTAGCTCTTAGGCGACTGCGAGGGACTTGTCCATATTGCAGACTTTCGCTTGTCTTGTCATTTGTTTTCACGGGGAAAATGAGAAAGTAAGACGGATTTAAGGGACTGATACTGCTTATCTTAGCCTCATGCATTTTTTAATCCCCCGGTCGCCTCCCTCTCACTCTCCCCGCAGACGATGCTCATTCTCCGGGGGCTGCTTGACAAAAGCCTGCCTTAACTAATATTTCGCCCCATTGCCATATCTCAGCATCCCCAATTAATAATAGATTGTTATCTGTAAAGTCAGTGTGTGTGTGTGTGTGTGTGTGTGTGTGTGTGTGTGTCCTCAGGTTAAATGATAAAAGGACCTTATACCAATTGAGCTTTTATCAGAATGATCATTTGCAAGTGTTTAATTTTCAAACGAAGAAGAATAAAAATATAACTACTTCTGCATTGCTTTTTGTGAATGGTTATTACAATAATATGACAATTATTTTGAACTACATTTTATATGATCAAATTCCTGAATCTTTCTCTCTGGGTCATTGTCTTCCACTGCTTTGAGACATGTTTAGCCCTCGGTAGCGGTGCTGGGACCGTCCTGCCATAAGGGACTAGGAGGCTGGGAGGTTGGGGGTTCTCCCTTGTCTCAAATCAGATGGTTTTAGTCCAAAGCGCCGGCGCCCTCTGGGGTCCGTTTGACCCTCTCCTAAAAACCCACAGACCCACTGGCAAACCCTCTACCCTACACAATGGCCCAACTCCCTACACACAGACCCATACCCAGAGTAGCCTACATTCATAGCAAAGTGCCAAACACAACTCACAACAGGCAGAGTAGCAACAGCACACATGCATCGTTTGTAATCAACGGAAACAAGGGGGTAATATTTATTACAAATAAAGTTTTCTTTTATAAAAATCCATAACTATCAATGGAAAAATATCGCCAAAAAATAATGGCATTAACGGTAAAATCATGTGCATCAAAATGGTCAGAAATTAATTACGTAGGCCTATCAGAAATCACGTAGTAAATTTCACATTTGAATATTGCGTGGCACAGTGAATTTGAATAAAACAAAGGCTTACGATGCAAATAAATACATTCAAAATGGAAATAATATGCAACTTCATTCATATAGTTTCACTTGCTAAATACGTTTACCGAGAGAAACAAATAATATTTCCTTACTTTGCAATACACATTACGCACAGACATAACTCCACAGAGAAATCTCTAATTTTGTCTCCTTCCATTCAAACACAGAACATTTTCGAAAATCCGCTACAAATTAACTTTTTCCTCACAGAAACCCAACCTAAACATTCTCGACGTTTTAATGGCATAGACCCTAAACCAGACAACTCGCATCCATAAAAACACAATCTGTTTAAAACTTCCTTTAAATTCCCAAAAGCACAAACTCACGCAGCAGCAGAAGAGAAATAAAAAGTATATGTACCTTTGGTAAAATAGCATTCCGCTTTTCTTCTTTCTCTTACTCTCTTACGCTCAGTAGCGATCCGTTTATAGCATATGGAATCTGTTTTGAAAATGCCTAGATTTCGCACATTGTCATTGAAAAGAGGGGAGCGAAGTGATGCCACTACAGAATAGAGGAAATGAGTTGCGCATTGGACGCAGCCTCCCCTCCACGCGGATTTATCCAACTTTAATTTAATATTCCGCAATCACATAGTGATGGCATATAATTCAAGGAGAATTTCAGAGGAAGGAACTGCTTTGTGTTTTTCCACTAGTATTTCATCTGCAGGAGAGGTGGACAATGCTTTTGTGCCTATTATCTGTCCTCTTTCTCTTATTTTATTTGTCCCCTTCTGTTTTGATATTTCACAGCAAAACAACATATGTTTATTTGTTTGTAGATCACTTGCGAATAACTTCCGGCTTATCTGTGGCTCGTGTCACGCTGGAATCATTCCCAACATAAAATCGAGACCCATAAACGCTTGTTTGTAAAACACTGAGCCCAGAATCAATGTATTGGGACATTTCGATCGATTATATAAACGAAAATCCATACACAACATGAGGCCGATATCAGCCCACTCTTCCGATCTCTTGAAAGGAGAGGAAAAAATAGATGGGAAAGAGAAAAGAGAGAAAGAGAGCTATAGGGCTTAAAAACAATGTTTATATCAATGTTGTGGCTACTCAGAGTAGCCTTATTCCAGATGGGAAATGATAGTACAAGCCCTGATGACAACAATTAGACTAGTGCGTAATCGAAGCGACCACACGGAATACGGCTACATTTAAAGGGTCAACTAGCAATTCCAGCCAATACCACGTTTCAGCATCACATTACAATAATCAGTCGGTTCCTGACGGCCTTTCATCAGGCATTAATCAAAAATGCTAAATAAAATCAGGGGCTATCTATCCACTTGATAGCATGGTGGCATTGTTACCAGCTGAGAAGAAAACAACAACCAACACGCTCGTTTATTGCATAAACTGTCGATTAATGATATGCGATATGATTTTAGGGAGAGAAGGGAGGGGAGTTACAATCACGAGATGTCAATCATGTTAAATTTACATGGAATCACAGCTGCTTGCGTCTCCGTACTAGGGGAGGGGTGCCCGAGAGGGGTTAAGGAGGTGTATGGAGGGGGTGGCCACGCATGCGGTGCCATTCTCTTTATTTGATAAGAGGAAATCAATGGAAGAGATTGTAAAGTCTTTACTGGGGCCAGACGCGCATGCAGCCGTGCACGGTGTTCCCGGGTTTAAAAGGGGTGCTTGGTGAAAAGTGACTTGCAGAACAGCGGCGCGCGAACGGGTCGATCTGGTGAGGAAATCTGCACTAAACTGTACACTAATACACTTGGTCACCTCGCCTCCACCACACACACACACGCACACACACACACACACACACACACACGCACACATACACACACACACACACACACACACACACACACACATACACACACACACACACCTCTTTCTCCCCCTCCATCCCTACTTCCTTTCAATCTCCCTCGCCCTTGTGCCCCCTTCCACTTGGCCCTTGGTCCTCGCCATGCGCGAGCTTTTCATTGTTGTTTAATAGACACGCGCGCAGGAGTGTCCTTCACCTATAAATCTATCTATGGACTCAAAAAGGGCCTCTCCCATATACCTCCACATACCAGACACAAACCTTATCCAAACCACCTATAACCTATAGCACAATCATTCACAAGTCCCGTGTATTTTACAGAAATATGAAGGTGATAATAAGAAAATATGGTCATATGGGGGACGCGTCCTTGTCTTCTGACACATACACACAGAGAGAGAGAGAGAGAGAGAGAGAGAGAGAGAGAGAGAGAGAGAGAGAGAGAGAGAGAGAGAGAGAGAGAGAGAGAGAGAGAGAGAGAGAGAGAGAGAGAGAGAGAGAGAGAGAGAGAGAGAGAGAGAGAGAGAGAGAGAAGCTACTGGCTATTGTGAAGGAGAACAATAGAGGTTGTATCTCCACCGATACACATCTGATACGGAATTCACTGGGATTATTTAAACGTTCACGCTGTCCCTGAAATGTGATCACTCGTCCAGAGTGAATCAAATTAGAATAATCACATCTGCATATTGGAAATGAACTTGAATATTTAACGAATTAAGTATGTAAATAATTAATATTAACAATACAAATAATAATACAAATAATACAAAATAATTATTAAAATAATATCCTAATAATAATAATTAATTAAGCAAATCATTAATGTATTCACTTAAATCACACAAAAAAAACAGCACCTGAGAGTCAGACTATTCATTAAATAAAAAATAAAAATGCAAATGATTTTATGAATTAAAAAGGAAAAGCATGGGTTTTCTCTTCAAAATCTTATAATAAAACTCTCCATGACAACACGAGCCAGAACATGTCAATTTGCTGGACTGACGCTGTCCACTCTAAAGATGGTCCTCAGATCTCCCATACCCCTCTCTTGAGGTTAGCCTGTACCCCTCTTCTGGTACTCAATGGGCCGTCCTCGCGCGGTAAATAACCCGGTTACTATTGGTCAGCACCGCAAAGGCGAGAAGTCAATTCCATGGCAACACTTTGACAGCTAGGAAACTCTAGCCATCAAAGCTAGAGACGGACCAAATCACAGTCAAGTCAACCAAGCCAAGCCAAGCGACCAACGCAAATGCACAGACTCAGTTGATGCCTATTAGACATTTGGAAATGCTTGAAGTGAGGCGTCAATTTAGAAGCAATGCACTGACCTTGTAGGTTAGGTTTATAAGCTACACGTTATCAAACTATATTCATACATGACAGCCTAATGGTCAACTAAAAATGACCAACAATTATTTTGATTAGCGTGACAGTCAACTACCAATAACCGAAGTTTTATGGAGAGTGGTCAATTTGCAATTAGCTGTAATACATTTTTTTGTGATTATTCTCTAGCCAGTGACCAACAGTTGATATTCTGAATTAGAAAAATGACCTTGTTCCAGTTTTCCATAATTACATTGAGGCTATGAACCTACGGTAATAATAGGGTAGTCATCAAATAATAATCCTATAATAATAATCGCACAATACTATTAAGTGAATCATTTTGAGTGAGGTGAAATCTAGAGCTGAGGTCTACCAGATAATGATAACCGCTAGTCAATGCTGTGAGAGGATATCTTATACCCGAGTCCATATGGACTAATACACATATACTAGCTATGGACTAAGGCCTGACTGACAGCATGGAAGGACTCTACATATTAGAGAGGATGCATCGCATGGGGCCCTAAGAGTGTTGTAAAGCTGAGTCTGTCTATCAACTGATTATCTATGTCTGCTACAGGATAGAGAGACGTATAGAAGGAATATCTTTGCAAGTTCTTTATCATTACAATAAAGAGAAAGAGAGAGAGAGCGAGATACTGTATTATTGTATTATCATGTATTTTCTACGTTTGTCTTCTTGAATAAACTCTTATTCAGATGCGATACTTGACATGTTGAATACACCATTGAGGAACTGTTCATGCTGGTATGTTTTTTGGGTTGAAATTGTGAAAAGTGGACATTTTGGCCAGTTTCATAAGAACCATCCAACAGCACCCCTCCCTTCAATTAAATACACTTCCTCCAAACAACATGTCACAATCATTTGGCCTGGGGAATTTACTGGCTGATCCGTTATGAAGGTTATGTGTCTTATTCTGGGTGTATGTGTTTGTGTGTGTGTTCTGACCTCAATTCTACTCTACTCACAGAGAAAAAGGTGCCTAAAAATACATGTATTTTCACAATCAGTCATCTGAGAGGAGAATGATAAATCCTTTTAGAACATCCTACTGAGGGGCAGGATTATGACACGGGGTGCACAGACAACACGGATCGGTCTATATCCCTCTGCATGTGCCTGCACCTACGAAATATGTTATATTATTATTATTATTATTATTATTATTCAAATTCAGTTGAATTCAGTTCTATTTTAGGAATTTGAGACAAATTCACAAAAATACACAACATCACATTAAAGTGAATGACATGATCACAGAGAAAGGTAGCACAGAAAATAAAAGGTTTTATGGAGAGCCAAACTAAAATGTATATTTCACCAGAACCAATGAACACTATGGAGGCTTAAACCTGTCCAATGCCTATAAAAGGTACGGTATATACAAGAGCTATGATGAGGTCTCATGCAGAGGCCTAGGCAAAGTCCTAACACCACAGTTTATGGTTCAACCTGTCAACAAACAGCACACTGTGGTCCTGAACAAATGATGGTTGCCTTGAATAGAAGAGTAAACCATGGTCTCTTCTCCCTCCCTCCCTCCCTCCCTCCCTCCCTCCCTCCCTCCCTCCCTCCCTCCCTCCCTCCCTCCCTCCCTCCCTCCCTCCCTCCCTCCCTCCCTCCCTCCCTCCCTCCCTCCCTCAACCTCTCCACTATCACTTTCTCTTTTCTCTCTCTACTATCCCTCCCTCCCTCGTTCCCTCTCTGAGGCGCTGAAACACACCCCTGGGCAAAATCGTGGAGAACAAGCCCTGGGAGCCAGAGAAAAAAGCTGGAATACGTTTACACTGATATTCCTCTAGCACCAGCCACGAGAGAAGGAGTGTAGAGAAAGAGAGAGAGAGAGAGAAAGAAAGAGAGAGAGGACAGGAAGAGAGAGAGAAAGAGAGAAAGAGAGAAAGAGAGCGATAGGAGTGGACACTCGGAGAGAGAGAGTGTGTGAGAGAGAGATGGGGAATAAAGGTTGTATTTTGGGGGGCTGCTGTAGCCGTGCAGTAGCCTGTATGAGGTGTTTGGTATGGTGTGTATGAGGTGAGTGGTAAGGTGTGTATGAGGTGAGTGGTATGATAAGGAGGATGGAGTATGGAGAGTATGTAGAGGAGGAGGGTTGACCATGCACAAGGTAAGGGACGCGCTTTGCTTGAATATGCTGGGGTTTGGGTGGACGGGGGCAGAGGGTGGGCTGACAGTTATTGGTGGGGTTATTATTCAAGGCGAGCGTGTGTGTGTTGTGTGTGTGTGTGTGTGTTGTGTGTGAGCTTAAGAGAGAGGTAGGGGAGGCACTATTTTTTAGGTATGTCAAAGATTTAGGCTTGTGTCATATCTATAGCTTAGTTTACATCTCATTAATAAGACACATGTTCATTGTAAATAGTGAACATATTATACATATTGCTAATATGATGGTGTTATCTGATTAGGCCTCTGGCCTCCCTGATTAGAATTCAGATTAACTCAGACTCCATCTTGTATTCTCAACATAACACACAGTACTGTAGCTACAGCAGCTCACCTGAACACTGCCTATAGAGGGACCATTTTACCATTCCCCCCAGTTTAATAGGAGGACAGTTAATAGCCCTTTTTTATCCCATCAATAAGAAGGTGTCAGCGCACTGCTGAATCCCGGCTACAGTGGTGTGAGTGTGAGTGTGTGTGTGTGTGTGTGTGTGTGTGTGTGAGTGTGTGTGTGTGTTCTTCACAGATGACTGATTAGAAAGCCAAAATCACCTGATCCATCTTCTTGGTCACTTTTATTACAGTCATCTTTAAACTGACAGCAACCTGCTCAGTCTCACAACACTGGCCACAGCATATACATTCTCATTCTCTCTTTTCTCTCTCCCTCTATCCATCCCTCGCTCTCTCTCTCTCTATTTAGCTCTTTCTCTCACTTCACTGGACAGGATGAGGGGATGCAGCAGCAAGGAGGTGTGGAGAAGGAGAGAGAGAAGGCGAGAGAGAGAGAAAATAATCTCCCTATTGTTTGAGTGAAGTGTTCTGCATCCCATTTCCAGAGATAGGGAGAAAAGCATTACTTCTGCTGTCTTACACTGTGTGCATTCAGTGTATGTGTTTTCAGGTAGAGAATTCATGTAAAAGGATGTATTTCAGCAGGATACACTGGTCATGGTGTATTTACATGTGTGCATTTTTACAGTAATGGCTTAAGAGCATGTCTGAAGTACATGAACAACTATAACTTTGGCACAAGTAAACAGCATAATATAGCTTATTTGGTATGGTAGCTAGGTCGTATAAGGAGAACGGTTGTTAGTTCTGATTACCAAGAAAATACATCAAGATTAAAGCTAAATCCAAGTTGAAGTTGTAAGTCCTGCTTAACT
>NW_028158872.1:0-15000 GCF_964263955.1 Coregonus lavaretus | reverse complement strand
CGAGCAATGAAGTAATGTAGCTCATCTGGTAGGATCATGTCACTGGGCAGCTCGCGGCTGTGCTTCCCTTTGTAGTCTGCAATAGTTTGCAAGCCCTGCCACATCCGACGAGCATTGGAGCCGGTGTAGTACAATTCAATCTTAGTCCTGTATTAACGCTTTGCCTGTTTGATGGTTCGTCGGAGGGCATAGCGGGATTTCTTATAAGCGTCCAGGTTAGAGTCCTTGAAAGCGGCAGCTCTACCCATTAGCTCAGTGCGTATGTTGCCTGTAATCCATGGCTTCTGGTTGGGGTATGTACATACGGTCACTGTGGGGACAACGTCATCGATGCACTTATTGATGAAGACAGTGACTGATGTGGTGTACTCCTCAATGCCATCGGAAGAATCCCGGAACATATTCCAGTCTGTGCTAGCAAAACAGTCCTGTAGCTTAGCATCTGCGTCATCTGACCACTTCTTTATTGACCGAGTCACTGGTGCTTCTTGCTTTAGTTTTTGCTTGTAAGCAGGAATCAGGAGGATAGAGTTATGGTCAGATTTGCCAAATGGAGGGCGAGGGAGAGCTTTGTACAAGTCTCTGTGTGTGGAGTAAAGGTGATCTAGAGTTTTTTCCCCCCTGGTTGCACATTTAACATGCTGGTAGAAATGAGGTAAAATGGATTTAAGTTTCCCTGCATTAAAGTCCCCGGCCACTAGGAGCGCCGCCTCTGGATGAGCGTTTTCCTGTTTGCTTATGGCCTTATACAGTTCATTGAGTGCGGTCTTAGTGCCAGCATCGGTTTGTGGTGGTAAATAGACAGCTACGAAAAATATAGATGAAAACTCTCTTGGTAAATAGTGTGGTCAACAGCTTATCATGAGATACTCTACCTCAGGCGTGCAAAATCTCGAGACTTCCTTAATATTAGATTTCATGCACCAGCTGTTGTTTACAAATATACACAGACCGCCACCCCTTGTCTTACCGGAGGCGGCTGTTCTATCTTGCCGATGCAGCGTATATCCCGCCAGCTGTATATTATCCACGTTCAGCCACGAGTCGGAGAAACATAAGTTATTACAGTTTTTAATATCCCTTTGGTAGGATATTCGTGATCTTAGCTCGTCTATTTTGTTATCCAATGATTGTACGTTGGCTAATAGGACTGATGGTAGAGGCAGATTACCCACTCGCCGTCGGATCCTTACAAGGCACCTCAACCTACGTCCCCGATATCTCCGTCTCTTTCTCATGCGAATGACGGGGAAGTAAATCCTTCGCGTCCGACTCATTAAATAAAACATCTTTGTCCAGTACGAGGTGAATAATCGCTGTCCTGATATCCAGAAGCTCTTTTTGGTCATAATAGACGGTGGCAGAAACATTATGTACAAAATAAGTTACAAATAACGTGAAAAAACACACACAATAGCACAATTGGTTAGGAGCCCGTAAAACAGCAGCCATCTCCTTATATTTTTGACAACTTTTACTTTTACTTCACTACTTTTTACTCAATACATTTTCCCTGACACCCAAAAGTACTATTTACATTTTGAATGCTTAGCAGGACAGGAAAATGGTCTAATTCAAACACTTATCAAGAGAACATCCTTGGTCATCCCTACTGCCTCTGATCTGGCGGACTCACTAAACACAAGTGCTTCGTTTGTAAATTATCTCTGAGTGTGTCCCTGGCTATCTGTAAATAAAAAAAACAAGAAAATTATGCCGTCTGGTTTGTTTGATATAAGGAATTTGAAATTGTTTATACTGTTACTTTTGATTCTTAAGTATATTTTAGCAATTACAATTACTTTTGATACTGTACTTAAGTATATTTAAAACCAAATACTTTAAAACTTTTACTCAAGTAGTATTTTACTGGGTGACTTTCACTTTTACTTGAGTCATTTTCTATTAAGGTATCTTTACTCTTACTCAAGTATGACAATTGGGTACTTTTTCCACCATGGATTTAATGTCATACTGTAGTTCACCAGGCAGGTCACCCATGATACAAGTCAGTATTCCATCCATGTCTGAGGACGAGGCAACCTGCCACTAGGGGCAACAGTGAGTGCTGTTACCTTCAAGTAGGCTTTGGATTTGCTAGGGCGTTGAGGACAGGGATGGTGGATGGGTGTAAGCATCTGCCTCTGATTCCAAAGGTTATGTTGGAAATCCAGTGATATAACGTTTTCTCGGTTTTAAGCCTATCCCAAACCTTAACCCTTACCTTAACCATTCAGAGTTAATACCTAACCTTAAGAATTTGGAGTTGATGCCTAAACTTAACCTTGGAACAATAGAGAAGTAACCAAACACATTTGGAACAATTTCGAAATTTGACATTTGAGACTGTGAGAGCTTGTTGAGTTCACAGCTATGGATTGAATGTACACGCAGGCACACACACCTGTCTTTGGGTAGGTTAGTCCGTATGGCTACATCTCACTCTTTTTCTCTTCTCCCCTTCACCCCGGCCTGTTAGGGTAGACCCAGAGATGTCAGGCCGTCCATCTTGGCAGAGATGGGAGCGCTTTGTGGGACTAGACGCTAGAGTCCAGGTAGGCAGGAGTGGAGGAGGCACTGAGCGATAGGGAGCAGGACAGACTGGTTAACTTTATGCAGGTTTGTGTCTCTGCTACCTGTGGTTCTCTCTCATTCTCTCTTTCTTCCTCTCTTTCGCTTTCTTTCTCTCTCTCCGTGGCTGTCTGCTGGCTACTTTATATAGAGGATAGAGGGAGAGAGGGAGAGTGTGAGACGGAGAGAAGGAGAGGGGAATAGAGGGTTCAGTCTCAGGGCATGTAAAATGCATAAGCTGCATTTGAAAATAATTAAATTCGGCTGCCAAGCGCCTCATCGCACAACCTCTCCCTTCCCTCTTTCTTGGTTTCTTTCCTTAACCCCCCTTCTTTTTGTGATTGAATGTACCTTTTGTGACAGGCAGGCTGAAGGCCCAGGAGACAGATAAATGTGAATATCAGGTTGTGTGTTTGTAGAAATGCTACTAAGTGCATTCACTTTTTTGTTAATATTCATATTTGTGTTTTAATATATTTTTTATAATACATGTGGCTCACATGCATTTCAAATTGATGTTGTTGGTATATGCACAAAAAACGAACTAAACATACAATAGGTATACTTACAGAATATACTGTATGTCCCTGCTTGTTAAAAATATCCAAATATTATCCAAATATCTCACTGGTGTGTCAAAATACCAAGCATTTATATACAAAAACAATGGTAATTGTCTGTCATGTTTTGCAGCATAACTGATAAAATATTCCTATGTTTCCTTTCTAGCCAAAAAAGCATATTTGGCTTGATATACAGTTGAAGTTTTTAAGTGAATCCAAATGTGCATTTTTGCAATACAAGAACAGTGCTGATTTTCAAACCCAGTCTACCTGTAGATTGTTCTAAGATAAACATGTATATAATATTCATTTCTAACCAAAATTTCACCCACATTTAATTCCCCTGTGATTCCCCTGTGAGTCAGTCAGTTCATTAAACCTATTGATTCAGCCATAAAAAACATTCTGCTCACCAAAGAGAAAAAAGTCCTTGTTTACAGCATGTATTTTCATATCATCTTCCTACCATGTGTTTCCCTACCCAGAGTAATGTACTATAATTATGTTAGACTTATGACCTTTTGCAAACTGAAAAGAAAACTGGCTTCAACATCTTAATTTGATCCATTTCAAACAAGGGAGGCAGAATCTAAAGAGGCCGCATTCGACATATTAAAAATGGTTGGTTGCCAGAGAAAGAGACTCTGTTTTATATTTTCACTTCATATTCTTCAATAAAAGGCTCTTTGTTGTCTACTGGCTGACTGACTGTAATGAGAAACATTCCATTGTAACAAACATTATTTTTGCAAAACTGAATTTCATCCAACTTTGTCCAACTTATTTCTTTACATTAGATTCAAAGCACTTAGCACAAGATACACGTGTACTCTTCCATAAACAGACACACACGGAGGGAACACACACAGCAAACAGTATGGTACTGGGGAGAGAGAGAAAGAGAGAGTGTAGCCTTAGCTGGCTCCTTAGGCAAGAAGAGACATTATTTGCAGCTAGTACTGCCAAAACATGCTAAAATCAATGAGGGACACACTACTAAAAGAGAGACAATATGACGGCTACTTACACATGGTAGTCTAACCTGTCTGTGCTCAGAGGTTAAAGGTGTTGCATGCGTGCATTCACTGCTCATTGTAACTTCGTATCCCTGAATCTACCTATAATGCTATAATGTCTTTAGCGATCCTCCCGTTAGGTCACATACATTAGATGCAAGGTGAATGCATCTTTCTATGCTGATAAAGAAACTGTGGATTACCCATGACATTAGACAGTTTAAACTCGGTTTTTAAATTACTGTATGCCATATGTGGATTCATATTTAATTAAATGTTATGAAAAAGACAGGTTCTGCTGTGGTTATACCACTGATTTGTGTGTGTGTGTGTGTGTGTGTGTGTGGAGGGGGGACAAGCAGGTACTTACTGTAAACTCTCACTCTCTGGTTGTTAAACTATGAGTGAATCTGAAGTCGTAAAAACACTGAGACTGGATTTGGATCACACACACACGCACACACAAGCACACACGCACGCACGCATGCACACACACACACACACACAGAGACAAACACGCTGTTGCCATGGCGTCTGCATGTGTTTGTGTGTCCCTGTTACATGTGTGTCATGTTCTGAAGGGCATGGTGACCTGCATGGCCAGCACCTATTTCACGCATAAAACACCTATTACACGCTAACAACACAGACCAAACCAGACTGCAGCCTCGACCAAACATGGACCATACACGATATGAGTAGCCTCTGTCTTAGTGAATACCTGGTAATTTTTCCATCGTAAAATCATCATAATCATCATAATCATACCATTATAATGATATAGTGGTATCAGTGGAGGCTCCTCAGAGGAGGAAGGGGAGAACCATCCGCCTCAGTGAATTTCATACAAATAAAAATGGTAAAACATTGAAAAAGTTATCCTTTTAGATAAAACTATACTAAATATATTCACGTCACCAAATAATTGATTAAAACACACTGTTTTGCAATTAAGGTCTACAGTAGCCTCAACAGCACTCTGTAGGGTAGCACCATGGTGTAGCCGGTGGACAGCTAGCTTCCGTCCTCCTCTTGGTTAATTGACTTCAATACAAAACCAAGGAGGCTCATGGTTCTCACCCCCTTCCATAGACTTACACAGTAATTATGACAACTTCCGGAGGACGTCCTCCAACCTATCAGAGCTCTTGCAGCATGAATGTTGTCTACCCAATCAAAGGATCAGAGAATGAATCTAGTACTGAAAGCATAAGCTACAGCTAGCTAGCACTGCAGTGCATAAAATGTGGTGAGTAGTTGACTCAAAGAGAGAGAAAGACAATAGTTGAACAGTTTTCAACAAATTAATTTCTTCAAAAATGAAGGAGAAGCAAGAGACAGAGAGAGAGAGAGAGATTTTGTCTTTTTTTTTCACTTTCGGTTTCACTTACTTAGCTAGCAAATGCAGCTGGCTAGTTTATTTACTCAAACATCCGGCTCAAACAGAGGGATGCTATATTAGCTAGCTGGCTATGACTATCCAACACAACACTGGAACTCTTCCAAGTCAAGGTAAGCTTTTGGTTTTATTAATTTATTGCCACCGGGGCCCGCCGGTCTAACTGCTTACTGACTATACACTGTAACATTACTGCATGATTGTAGCGGGTTTACTAACGCATTAGTTATATTAGCTATGTTGACTAGGACGTTACTTTAGCTAATATGGGGACAACGATGTTGGCTATGTGTAGCGGTTTTGACATGGTTTGGCTTGGAAAGGTTTTTGTGCCTGGTCACTTACAGCTGATGTGTTGTTCATTGAAGTCCACAAACGAAGGGAAAAGGTGAGTGGAGGAGAGTGCATAGAGGCTAGAATGAATACAATGTGGCTGCTATGAAAGTGAACTATGTTTATGCGTGATCAGGGGTGTATTCATTCCGCTGATTCTGTTGAAAAATGTTTCTTAAACGGAAGCAAACGAAACAGGGATACAAATACCTGACATTGTCCAATAGAAACTCTTGTTTGCAACTGTTGGACTAATGATTACAGCCTAGATAAGCTAGATGTTTCTGCCATCGTCTCTTATAACCAAAAAGAGCTTCTGGATATCAGGACAGCGATTACTCACCTCGTATTGGACGAATAATTTTTCTTCAACGAGGCGGCCGCGAAGGATATCCTACAGACACCCGACAAGGCCCAAATCCCCGTCATTCGCATGAGGAAGAGACAGAGATATCATGGACGTAGGTCGGGGTGCCTTGTAAGGATCCGACGGCGAGCTAATAAACTGCCGCTCCCATCAATCCTATTAGCCAATCTTCAATCATTGGAAAATAAATTGGATGACCTAAGATTACAGTTATCCTACCAACGGGACATTAAAAACTGTAATATCTTATGTTTCACCTAGTCGTGGCTGAACGACGACATGGATAACATACAGCTAGCAGGCTATATGCTACATTGGCAGGATAGAACGGCTGACTCCGGTAAGACAAGGGGTGGCGGTCTGTGTATATTTGTAAACAACAGCTGGTGCACAAAATCAAATACTAAGGAAGTCTCGAGGTTTTGCTCGCCTGAGGTAGAGTATCTTATGATAAGCTGTAGACCACACTATTTACCAAGAGAGTTTTCATCTATATTTTTCATAGCTGTCTATTTACCACCACAAACCAATGCTGGCATTAAGATTGCACTGAATGAGCTGTATAAGGCCATAAGTCAACAGTAGAAGGCTCATCCAGAGGCAGCGCTCCTAGTGGCCGGGGACTTTAATGCAGGGAAACTTAAATCCGTTCTACCTAATTTCTACCAGCATGTTAAATGTGCAACCAGAGGAAAAAAAACTCTACACCACCTTTACTCCACACTCAGAGACGCATACAAAGCTCTCCCTCGCCCTCCATTTGGCAAATCTGACCATAACTCTATCCTCCTGATTCCTGCTTATAAGCAAACACTAAAGCAGGAAGCACCAGTGACTCGGTTAATAAAAAAGTGGTCAGATGACGCAGATGCTAAGCTACAGGACTGTTTTGCTAGCACAGACTGGAACATGTTCCGGGATTCTTCAGATAGCATTGAGGAGTACACCACATCAGTCACTGGCTTCATCAATAAGTGCATCGATGATGTCGTCCCCACAGTGACTGTATGTACATACCCCAACCAGAAGCCATGGATTACAGGAAACATCCGCACTGAGCTAAAGGGTAGAGCTGCCGCTTTCAAGGAGCGGGACTCTAACCCGGACGCTTATAAGAAATCCCACTATGCCCTCCGACGAACCATCAAACAGGCAAAGAGTCAATACAGGACTAAGATTGAATCGTACTACACCGGCTCTGACGCTCGTCGGATGTGGCAGGGCTTGAAAACGATTACAGACTACAAAGGGAAGCACAGCCGTGAGCTTCCCAGTGACACAAGCCTACCAGACGAGCTAAACCACTTCTATGCTCGCTTCGAGGCAAGCAACACTGAAGCATGCATGAGAGCACCAGCTGTTCCGGATGACTATGTGATCACGCTCTCCGTAGCCGATGTGAGTAAGACTTTTAAGCAGGTCAACATTCACAAGGCCGCAGGGCCAGACGGATTAGCAGGACGTGTACTCCGAGCATGTGCTGACCAACTGGCAAGTGTCTTCACTGACATTTTAAACATGTCCCTGACTGAGTCTGTAATACCAACATGTTTCAAGCAGACCACAATAGTCACCGTGCCCAAGGACACTAAGATAACCTGCCTAAATGACTACTGACCCATAGCACTGACGTCTGTAGCCATGAAGTGCTTTGAAATGCTGGTCATGGCTCACATCAACACCATTATCCCAGAAACCCTAGACCCACTCCAATTTGCATACCGCCCCAACAGATCCACAGATGATGCAATCTCTATTGCACTCCACACTGCCCTTTCCCACCTGGACAAGAGGAACACCTACGTGAGAATGCTATTAATTGACTACAGCTCAGCATTCAACACCATAGTGCCCTCAAAGCTCATCACTAAGCTAAGGATCCTGGGACTAAACACCTCCCTCTGCAACTGGATCCTGGACTTCCTGACGGGCCGCCCCCAGGTGGTAAGGGTAGGTAACAACACATCTGCCACACTGATCCTCAACACGGGGGCCCCTCAGGGGTGCGTGCTCAGTCCCCTCCTGTACTCCCTGTTCACCCATGACTGCATGGCCAGGCACGACTCCAACACTATCATTAAGTTTGCCCACGACACAACAGTGGTAGGCCTGATCACCGACAACGATGAGACAGCCTATAGGAAGGAGGTCAGAGACCTGGCCGTATGGTGCCAGGATAACAACCTCTCCCTCAACGTGACCAAGACAAAGGAGATGATTGTGGACTACAGGAAAAAAAGAGGACTGAGCACGCCCCCATTCTCATCGACGGAGCTGTAGTGGAACAGGTTGAGAGCTTCAAGTTCCTTGGTGTCCACATCACCAACGAACTATCATGGTCCAAACACACCAAGACAGTCGTGAAGAGGGCACGAAAAAGCCTATTCCCCCTCAGGAGACTGAAAAGATTCGGCATGGGTCCTCAGATCCTCAAAAAATTCTACAGCTGCACCATCGAGAGCATCCTGACTGGTTGCATCACCGCCTGGTATGGCAACTGCTTGGCCTCCGACCGCAAGGCACTACAGAGGGTAGTGCGTACGGCCCAGTACATCACTGGGGCCAAGCTTCCTGCCATCCAGGACCTCTATACCAGGCGGTGTCAGAGGAAGGCCCTCAAAATTGTCAAAGACTCCAGCCACCCTAGTCATAGACTTTTCTCTCTGCTACCGCACGGCAAGCGGTACCGGAGTGCCAAGTCTAGGTCCAAAAGACTTCTCAACAACTTCTACCCCCAAGCCATAAGACTCCAGAACAGCTAATCATGGCTACCCGGACTATTTGCACTGCCCCCCCCACCCCATCTTTTTACGCTGCTGCTACTCTGTTAATTATTTATGCATAGTCACTTTAACTCTACCCACATGTACATACTACTTCAACTACCTCAACTAGCCGGTGCCCCCGCACATTGACTCTGCACCGGTACCCCCCTGTATATATAGCCTCCTTACTGTTATTGTATTTTACTTCTGCTCTTTTTTTCTCAACCCTTTTTTGTTGTTGTTTTATTTAAAAAATTTATTAAAAATAAATGCACTGTTGGTTAAGGGCTGTAAGTAAGCATTTCACTGTAATGTCTGCACCTGTTGTATTCGGCGCATGTGGCCAATAAAATTTTATTTGATTTGAGATGCAGGCAAGAGTGTGCAAGGCGGTATTGAATGTGTCACTGTCTGTCATCTAAAAAATGTATCTCGACCTGTGTGCACCTACATTGTAAACTTTCAGTCATAGGCTAGGTGGTAGCAACCTCATGATGGGTATAGGGAAAATTCTAGTATCATGTAGTAGCCTAAATTTATCGATGTTACATTGAACTGGGTGAATGGAATATGAATGACAGTCATCCAACATGCTGTAATAGAAATAAGGCCATGCTCATGAAAAAAATTATCGTCCTCCCTCATCATAAACGGCACTGACCGCCACTGAGTGGTATATTATAGCTCAAACAGTCACAATGGTTATGATTTCAGGATGGACTAAAATGGTCTCAAACTACATTGAGAATTCCAACCCTCCCTGACGACATTGTCACGACTTCCGCCGAGGCTGCCCCCCCTCCTGGTTCGGGCAGGATTTCTCCAGCATCAGGCCGGTGCCCCGGGAGCGGGAGAAGGTATCCGTCCTAGTTTCCTGCCTTTGTGGGAGAGCCCTGGAGTGGGCCAACGCGGTGTGGAACGAGGGAGGTACCGCGTTGGAGGACTACGGGGAGTTTGCTCGCCTCTTTCGGGCCATTTTCGATCACCCGCCTGAGGGTCGAGAGGCGGGCGAATGACTGGTTCATCTGAGGCAGGGGACGAGGACCGCACAGGACTACGCGCTGGAGTTCCGGACGCTGGCAGCGGGGTCCAGGTGGAACGAGCGGGCCCTGATCAACCATTTCCGGTGCCACCTAAGGGAGGACGTCCGATGGGAGCTAGCCTGCCGGGATGCCATGCTATCGTTCTCCCAACTGGTGGACATGGCCATCCGGCTGGACAATCTGCTAGCAGCCAGAGGACGTCCTGGTAGGGGTCTGCCCATTCCCACCCCGGACGACTCTGACCCCGAGCAGATGGAGCTGGGGGGAGCCGCCGGTCGAGAGAGCGCAGGACAGCAACAGTGCCACTCTGGTGGCACGAAGGGACAATCCACCTCATGTCGCAGTCAACGTTCTTTTAGGTCTGGAGGCGGTAGGCAGGGTACTCATGCATCACCCCAGGTAACGAACACCCAAACGAGTTCAGAGCCCTTTGCGGCGCACTGTACTTTATCTATCTCCTTTCCCGATCACTTGGTAGGTTCCCAGTGTAAGGCGCTAGTCGATTCAGGCGCAGCTGGGAATTTTATGGACAGGGCATTTGCACGCCGTCAAGGCATTTCATTGGTTCCCCTAACCATTCCACTCCCCATCAGAGCACTTGATAGTCGACCATTAGGGTCCGGGTTAGTTAAGGAAGTTACGGTACCAGTCACCATGATTACGCAGGAGACGCATGTTAAGCAGATCACCTTTATGCTTACCCTGTAGTCTTGAGTATCCCATGGTTAGCCCTTCACAACCCCAATTTCTCATGGCCGCAGAGGGTTCTTACGGGGTGGTCGCGTGAGTGTCCGGGTAGGTGTCTAGGTGTTTCCGTTGGTGCGACCACGTGGAAAGTCCAGACGGTACCCCCACCGTGCGCATTCCCCCCGAATACCATGATCTGGCGCTCACGTTTTCCAAGACGCAAGCGACTAAATTACCACCTCATCGGGAGGGGGATTGCACGATAAACCTTCGGGTAGATGCTGTACCTCCCAGGAGTCATGTGTATCCCCTGTCGCAGGCTGAAATGGAGGCTATGGAAACATACGCCAGGGGTATATACGTCCCTCCACTTCACCTGCCTCCTCAAGTTTCTTCTTTGTGAAGAAGAAAGATGGCGGTTTACGCCTGTGCATTGATTATCAACTACTGAATAATGTGAAGGTACAATTTAGTTATCCTCTTCCCCTCATTCCTTCAGTGATTGAGTCAATGCATGGGGCCCGCTTTTTCACCAAATTAGACCTCAGGAGTGCCTACAACCTGGTGCGTATTCGGGAGGGGGATGAGTGGAAAACAGCATTCAGCACAACCTCGGGGCATTATGAATACCTGGTGATGCCCTACGGTTTGATGAATGCTCCATCCGTTTTCCAGTCCTTTGTGAACGAGGTGTTTCGGGACATGCTTGGTCGCGGTGTGGTGGTCTACATCGATGACATCCTGGTGTATTCCGCTATGCGCGCCGAGCATGTGTCCCTGGTTCGCAAGGTACTTGTCCGACTGCTGGAGAATGATCTTTATGCCAAGGCAGAAAAGTGTGAGTTTTCCAGCAGTCAATCTCCTTCCTCGGATATCACATTACCACCACAGGTGTGGAGATGGAGGGAGACCGCATTGCAGCCGTGCGTAATTGGCCGACTCCAACCATGGTAAAGGAGGTGCAGCGCTTCCTTGGCTTTGCCAACTACTATCGAAGGTTTATTCGGGCTTTGGCAAGGTCGCAGCTCCCATTACCTCCTTGTTGAAGGGTGGGCCGTCCCGGCTCCGCTGGTCTGTTGAGGCTGATTTGTCTTATCCCAGCGCTTGGGCATGCCACCCAAGCTCCGCCCCTGTGCCTTCTTTTCTAAGAAGCTCAGCTTGGCAGAGCAGAACTATGGCGTTGGTGATCGGGAGCTGCTGGCTGTTGTCCGAGCTTTGATGGTGTGGAGACATTGGCTCGAAGGGGTCTCACCTGATTATTGATTTTCTCACTGATCTTCCCCCCTCCCAAGGTAACACCACTATCCTGGTCGCTGTGGACCGCTTTTCAAAGTCCTGCCACCTCCTTCCTCTGCCCGGTGTCTCCACGGCCCTGCAAACTGCGGAGGCTCTGTTTACTCACGTCTTCCGGCACTACGGGGTACCAGAGGATATAGTGCCCGACTGAGGTCCCCAGTTCACGTCTAGAGTCTGGAAGGCGTTCATAGAACGTCTGGGGGTCTCGGTCAGCCTGACCTCTGGATTTCACCCCGAGAGTAATGGGCATGTGGAAAGGGTGAATCATGATGTGGGTAGGTTCCTGCGGACCTACTGTCAGGACCGGCCGGGGGAGTGGTCGGTGTTCCAGCCATGGGCAGAATATGCTCAGAACTCTCTCCCCCACTCCTCCACTAACCTAACACCCTTCCGATGTGTTTTAGGTTACCAACCGGTCCTGGCACCATGGCACCAGAGCCAGACCGAGGCTCCTGCGGTGTATGACTGGTTTCGGCGCGCGGAGGAGACTTGGGACGCTGTCCACATTCGCCTCCAGCACGCCGTGCGTCGTCAGAAGGCCAACGCTGACCACCACCGCAGGGAGGCCCCGGTGTTCATACCGGGGGATCGGGTCTGGCTCTCGACCCGGAATCTGCCCCTCTGCCTGCACTGCCGGAAGCTGAGCCCGCGGTTTGTGGGGCCGTTTAAAGTCAGGAGAATAAACGAGGTGACATACAGGTTGTTACTCCCCCCTGATTACCGTATTAACCTCTCTCCTCAGGCCAGTGGTAGCTGGTCCGCTCCAGGAGTCTGAGGTGCGGGAGGTTCCTCCACCTCCTCTGGACATTGAGGGGGCCCCGGCGTACTCGGTCCGTTCCATCCTGGATTCGAGGCGTCGGGTGGGGGGCCTTCAGTATCTCGTGGAGGGGGAGGGGTACGGTCCGGAGGAACGGTGCTGGGTCCCAAGGCGGGACATCCTTGATCCCTCCCTGTTGAAGGATTTCCACCGTCGCCATCCGACTCACCCTGCTCCGCATCCTCCTGGCCGTCCCCAAGGCCGGGGTCGGCGCACTGCTGGAGCCGCGCGTCGGTGGGTGGAGGTACTGTCACGACTTCCGCCGAGGCTGCCCCACCTCCTGGTTCAGGCAGGCTTCGGCGTTCGTCATCACCGGAGTACTAGCTACTGCCGATCCCATTCTCATCACTCCACTTGTCATGTCTTGTCAATCACACACACCTGGTGCTCATTCCCCTAATTAGTATGTGTATAAGTGTTCCCTCTGTTCCCCTTGTCTTTGTGAGTGATTGTTTGTTGTGAAAGCGTGTAGCTCGGTTGAGCTACTATTCACTGTGTTTATGCCAAGGTGGATGTTTTCCCTTGTAATAGTTTAGTTTGACGCTTTGGTCGTTTGATTTATGTAAACGGGATAAACTCTGGACTTCGGTATTTTACCTCCTGCGCCTGACTCCTTCATTCACACCTCGTCACAGACATAAAGAACCCTTCTAGGTAAAATGTAACTACTGCATTATACACACTTTAGGAAATCTATATTCATAGAGAACAGGAGTGTTGTGTTCAATGGGGTAAAACGCCCCTGCTCTGCTAATGGGATATGAAGGAGGTTGGGGTGATGGAGTGAAATGTGCTGGAGAGATTGGGAGGAATTTCAGTGCAGAAAAATAAGGAGCAGATTGGTGCGAATAGGAGTCAGCATTAATGTAGCATTCCCTCTGTGATCAACGTGGCCACAACAAGAAAAGACACTTAGAGAACCATCCTGCATCAAGCCTCCATGTAGAACCTAGCAAGGCCATGGAAACCATTGAATATTATCATGATATTATACAGTTGAAAGAAACAGTATTTTTCAAACGATAATAACAAAGTTCCTCCAACAATAAAACAAATAATAATCTAACTTAATTTTATTGTAGCACTGAGTAAAGTTTGACTTGCAATGATCACGTTATGTTGTTGTCTCACCTTCCTTTGTAGTGAACATACATGCTAAGTTACTCTGGATAAAAGCATTTGCTAAATTGCTAAATTGTCAAATATTTGAAAGGATTAGGATGCAAACCATTGTATTTTTTTCATCATGGTACAGCCAACTAAAAGAAATCACTGTTTCAAAGGGAAAAAGAAAGGTTCCTCTAAATTTAAAGTCAGAGTGGACATGCTACCATTACATAGCTCTGGATGACTTGAGAGGCCTTCTGTCATATGAATTTCCTCTCCTTCCTTCATTTTTCCATAATTTTCCGGCACGGCACACGATCGGCTCCCTTTCACCCTCTCTCCACGTGCATTACCTCCAAAGAGAATGTTTCAATGGGATTGCGATGGCAAGTTAGCTCTGCTTTGATCCACACTGCTCTTTGAGGACTCCATTGTTCCTGATTTGCTAGCCGTGATTTTCTAGCATGAACAGAGAGAGGAAAGACTACCTTTGGCACCCCGGACGAGGGCTGTGTTTGACAGGGCACCTTGTTCCCTTCCCTCTATAGTACACTAGTTGATGCCAGTTTTGCTCTGCACACTGATTTTTCTCCTGTTACTATGGACTTATTGGTAGTCCCTTCCTTCAAGATATGTGGCATAAGATATCTGGAGTTATCGTACCTATTGGAGATATGTATTCTCTGTTCAGTTATTTTTTGCGTGGAATCGAGCTGTTGCTATGCTAATATAAGTGGAAAACAGTCCTGGAGGTGAACATTGATTAGCTTAATTCTCATTTACACATTTGATCGTCTGACTGAAAGACTTACAGATTTAACAGGAGAGTGTTCTTGACTCACACTCCACACCAGACCTCTTTAGCCAGGGAGAGAACATCTAGGTCTCCTCCCAGATACAAATGAACAATTTATTTTCCATTTCTTCCCCAAACCTTCATCTGTAGCTTTCTGCTTTGAAGTGGAAGAGAGAGAGAGGAAGAGAGAGAGAGAGAGAGGGGTGGGGAGGGGAGGGGGAGGGAGGAGGGAGAGAGAGA
>NW_028158873.1:10000-56148 GCF_964263955.1 Coregonus lavaretus | reverse complement strand
ACCCCCCTTACCCCACCCCCCCAAAAAAACATTGTAAAGTGGTTATCCCACTGGCTATAAGGTGAATGCACCAATTTGTAAGTCGCTCTGGATAAGAGCGTCTGCTAAATGACGTAAATGTAAATGTTCTCACAACATTATTTAATTACCTTCAAAATAAACTATAATTTCCATTCTCAGAACGTTAATAAAACCTTTCAGGGAACCATAGCAACACATGTTTGAAGAACCTCCATGCAACCTAAACATGTACAGGCCAAATGTTCACTTCAGTTCTCAGAACGTTTAAAAAAAACATTCAGTTTTACCGATCAGGAAACGTATGGCTTCGTTCCCAGAACCAATGGGAAACCCCAAAAACGTTGGTTCTCACAACTTCCAAGGAATCAAATGTGCTAGCTGGGAATGTACTGTACAGTTGACAAACACTCAGTAATTAGCACTTACAGTACACTGAATGGAATTGCACGAAGGCCTAGACATACATCAGAATGGCCAGTGTTGTGGTGTAAAGTGTTTGTAAGAAAATAGACAGATTGAGCAGCAGCTATATTATTCATCCAGAGGGTCCAGAGAGGTATATGATCAGGTCCAGTCATTGTAGAGGTAGCTAGTCAGTCCATAGAAATGAGCCCCGTCTCCCCTAATTTATATCAGAAATGTTAAGATATGAGATCCGACCAGAGAGATGAAGACCTATCTCAACACCTATTACAGGAATACGATCTGATCTATCCATAGAGAGAGATGGGATCTGTCTCCCCTCATTCATATCAGGGGATTTAGAGAGGTTGACCCAGAGCTGGATGGAGCAACACACACACACACAGATGGCCTCTTGGATTTCCCCTGTTTTAATCCCTAGCTGTATATCTATTCCTGGACAGGTAACCCCCCCCCCCCCCCCCCTAACACCCAACACCAGGTAACCCCCCCAACACCAGGTAACCCCCCCAACACCAGGTAACCCCCCCCCAACACCAGGTAACCCCCCCCCCCACCAGGTAACCCCCCCCCACCCCTAACACCCAACACCAGGTAACCCCCCCCCAACACCAGGTAACCCCCCCCCCCCCCCCTAACACCCAACACCAGGTAACCCCCCCAACACCAGGTAACCCCCCCAACACCAGGTAACCCCCCCCCAACACCAGGTAACCCCCCCCCCCCCCCCCCTAACACCCAACACCAGGTAACCCCCCCCCAACACCAGGTAACCCCCCCCCAACACCAGGTAACCCCCCCAACACCAGGTAACCCCCCCCCAACACCAGGTAACCCCCCCCAACACCAGGTAACCCCCCCCCAACACCAGGTAACCCCCCCTCAACACCAGGTAACCCCCCCCCAACACCAGGTAACCCCCCCCCAACACCAGGTAACCCCCCCCCCAACACCAGGTAACCCCCCCCCAACACCAGGTAACCCCCCCCCAACACCAGGTAACCCCCCCTCAACACCAGGTAACCCCCCCCCCAACACCAGGTAACCCCCCCCCCCCCCAACACCAGGTAACCCCCCCCCCAACACCAGGTAAACACCCCCAACACCAGGTAACCCCCCCAACACCAGGTAACCCCCCCCCAACACCAGGTAACCCCCCCCAACACCAGGTAACCCCCCCCCCCCAACACCAGGTAACCCCCCCCCCCCAACACCAGGTAACCCCCCCCCAACACCAGGTAAACACCCCCAACACCAGGTAACCCCCCCCCAACACCAGGTAACCCCCCCAACACCAGGTAACCCCCCCAACACCAGGTAACCCCCCCCCAAACACCAGGTAACCCCCCCAACACCAGGTAACAGCCTCCACAGGAGCTCCATCACTAGAACCTTTAGAACACTTCAATGAAATGTGACGTCAACGTGGCTTGCTCTCTAGAGAGACAGAGTGACAGTCTCTACAGTGAGGGAAAAAAGTATTTGATCCCCTGCTGATTTTGTATGTTTGCCCACTGACAAAGAAATGATCAGTCTATGATTTTAATGGTAGGTTTATTTGAACAGTGAGAGACAGAATAACAACAAAAAAATCAAGAAAAACGCATGTCAAAAATTTTATAAATTGATTTGCATTTTAATGAGGGAAATAAGTATTTGACCCCCTCTCAACAGAAAGATTTCTGGCTCCCAGGTGTCTTTTATACAGGTAACGAGCTGAGATTAGGAGCACACTCTTAAAGGGAGTGCTCCTAATCTCAGTTTGTTACCTGTATAAAAGACACCTGTCCACAGAAGCAATCAATCAATCAGATTCCAAACTCTCCACCATGGCCAAGACCAAAGAGCTCTCCAATGATGTCAGGGACAAGATTGTAGACCTACACAAGGCTGGAATGGGCTACAAGACCATCGCCAAGCAGCTTGGTGAGAAGGTGACAACAGTTGGTGCGATTATTCGCAAATGGAAGAAACACAAAAGTACTGTCAATCTCCCTCGGCCTGGGGCTCCATGCAAGATCTCACCTCGTGGAGTTGCAATGATCATGAGAATAGTGAGGAATCAGCCCAGAACTACACGGGAGGATCTTGTCAATGATCTCAAGGCAGCTGGGACCATAGTCACCAAGAAAACAATTGGTAACACACTACGCCGTGAAGGACTGAAATCCTGCAGCGCCCGCAAGGTCCCCCTGCTCAAGAAAGCACATATACAGGCCCGTCTGAAGTTTGCCAATGAACATCTGAATGATTCAGAGGAGAACTGGGTGAAAGTGTTGTGGTCAGATGATACCAAAATTGAGCTCTATGGCATCAACTCAACTCGACGTGTTTGGAGGAGGAGGAATGCTGCCTATGACCCCAAGAACACCATCCCCACCGTCAAACATGGAGGTGGAAACATTATGCTTTGGGGGTGTTTTTCTGCTAAGGGGACAGGACAACTTCACCGCATCAAAGTGACGATGGACGGGGCCATGTACCGTCAAATCTTGGGTGAGAACCTCCTTCCCTCAGCCAGGGCATTGAAAATGGGTCGTGGATGGGTATTCCAGCATGACAATGACCCAAAACACATGGCCAAGGCAACAAAGGAGTGGCTCAAGAAGAAGCACATTAAGGTCCTGGAGTGGCCTATGTATATAATAATATCCCACACACACACACACACACACACACACACACACACGCACACACGCACACACACACACACACACACACACACACACACACACACACACGCTGGTACTCTTACACATATGCATGGATGTAGAAATAACACAACCACATTTTCCTGCACACTCAGATCCACTATACACCCAATGGGAATGTTGGCTTTGCTTTACCCGTCATGACTATCCACAAACATAAAACATGCAAGAACTAACATTTGAATCAATGTCAGCGACAGACACCAGAACATAACACTTAAACCAAGGACAGAGAGAGAGAGAGAGAGAGGCATGCATCCCAATGGATGTCCTTTAAAACACAGGCATGAAAGTTAAAATTAAAACCCCATTTAGAGACCCATGGGAATTATAGCTAGAACACACACACACACACACACACACACACACACACACACACACACACACACACACGCACACACGTACACACACACACACACACACCCTTTACGACAAGCCACACAGATTAACAGATTAACTCCTCAACAGAGACATATCCCATGAGCCTTTGCAGCACAGCCCTGGGTCCAAGGCCTCACCCCTCCTCCATTCCTCCTCCTCCTCCTCTCAGAGCTCCCCCCCTCACCCCCCCCCCCCCCACCCCCTCCAAAACCCCAAGCCTTATTAAAGTACATCTAAAGACGTCCTGTGGTGAACATCGGATTATCTTCAGGCCAGCCACGTGTACCGAGGGTGGACAACACCCAACACCCCAATCCACCTAGCCAGCTAATCTATCAGACACCTACGCAGGCAAGCGCACCCCCCCCACACACACACACACACACACACACACGACACCACATGGCACCACCAATGCACGTGATTTAGCTAAAGGCTAATGTTATCTCTTCACGTGGTCTAGCCTGGCCAAGCCTAGCTATACCGTCTACTGTACCGACCTGCTGTGTTCTGGACTGCCGCGTTAACAGACAACTCCATGGCCAATGACGACTGCGGCTGTAGATCGCTCTACATTGGGCAGACAGACAACTGCGGCAAACGAGCCAGTGCACAACCATTTAATGGCATTATTAATGCTACTTACGGGCTTTAGCCAATCAACAGACAGCCAGAAGGAGACAGGGCGAAAGGGCAGAACCCTCCCACCGCACTTCTTCTAGAATAGACTGCACTATTTTGAAGCGTTTTATTTTTGTCTAGTTTCGAGCTTGTTTCTAGGTAACAAATAAGGAAACCATTTTGTTTCTGAATTATTTTGTAAAATGATTATGCAACAGATGATAGATATATCCTTTTAAAAGAAAATAGATCACAATCTAGAAAAATAAGAATATGTTTTGCACTATTTTGAGGCTCTAGATGTGGGTTTCTGGTTAACAAATATAAAAAAAACAATGTTCTTAATACTGTACAATAAATAGGCAACAAAAAAAACAAAAAAAAGATTATAGACAAATAAGAACATGTTTTCTATAGCAAGAGTACAATATAGTACCATACCATACCACCGTACACTACAATGGTTCACAGTATGAAGGGGAAGAAATAAGATGCTTTTGCATGCACCTCGGAATTGGATAAGGACGCAGGCAGTTGCGTCCCCGATGTGTCGGTCTTCACTTGTAGCCTGTGAGAAAGACCCGATCACGTGATGGAGAGCCGTGTGAGTGAGAGGTGCACAGTGCTAGCTGTGCCACTAGAGATCCTGGTTCGAATCCAGGCTCTGTCGTAGCCGGTCGCGACCGGGAGACCCAATGGGCGGCGCACAATTGGCCCAGCGTCGTCCAGGGTAGGGAATGGATGAAGCTCAGTTGGTAACGCCAGGGTTGTGGGTTAAATAAGATGCTTTTGCATGCGCCTCGGAATTCGATAAGGACGCGCGCAGATGTGTCGGTCTTCACTTGTAGCCTGTGAGAAGGACCCGAGATGTCTGTGAGATGGACCAGATCATGTGACGGGCATTGGCTAATAAGAATTTAGATATCTGAGAGAGCCATGTGAGTGAGATGTGCTTCGGAGCACGCAGCCGGGAGAAGGATATTATAATTATTATATTCAGCCCAAGGGCACAACGGCCACTGGCTGCAAAAGGCATGGATTTTTTTAGGGTGCATTACAGCCACACAAATGGGATGCCACCGGTAAATTCGAGGCATTATCAAGTGCTTGTCAAATTGTGAATGAGAGACTGATGAAGTGTGTACAGCCTGCGCAAAAAACTAAGCAGATCTCATGCCTTTCAAGCGACTTTTTTCAAATCATCATTAGAGTCGCATCACGCAGCCTTTGAATGTATAAAAAATCGAAACATATAGCCCAACATTTATATTACAACTAAAGTTGCATAAATAAACTCTAAATTAAGCATATAGGAGGACCTGTTTCTTTGTTAACCGCTCAACACAGAACAGCCGCATGTGCACCCTCCCTCAAATCATTTGGAGAAAATATCCTTTCTATTTTATTAAGCTATGTTCAATTGTATTCTTCATACTATAAAATAATATAAAATACTGCCACTGAATTCTAAGTAAATCTTGTCTGCTAAATGAACTAGTGTAGCCCACAGCCACATGGCATAGCCAGATCAGGACCTAACATAAGGACAACTCAGAGTATGCCATTCTGTTCTTCTGAAATAGACTACATTTTCTTCATATCATGTTTCTTTAGACCTGTCTAAAATAAATAATGGATTTATTGTGATGGTGTAGGCTATACTACAGGGATTTATTAGGAAGGTGTTCTTAATGTTTTGTATAGTCGGCGTACATATGAAGTGGGTAAAACAGTATGTAAACATTATTAAAGTGACCAGTGTTCAATGACTATGTACATAGGGCAGCAGTCTCTATGGTTCAGGGCAGGGGACTGGGCTAGTGGTGACTATTTAACAGTCTGATGACCTGGAGATGGAAGCTGTTTTTCCAGTCTCTCGGTCCCAGCTTTGATCCCAGCTTTGATCCCAGCTATAGTGCACTACACAGGGAAAAGGGTGCCATTTGGAACGCAGATGAACCCTCCAGCTGAACCATTCATTCTCTTCTGTAAAAAAGGTAGAAGATCATCTCTCTCCGATTACCACCAAAAACCCTGCATCGCCTAGCAACACACAATTAAGGAGTACGCTAGCTTTTTTTTCAGATCCCGTTGAGGCAAGAGCGAGAGCTGCTGCCGTCCATTATCAGATGGAATTAGTGAAGCAACAAAAAATGTCAGACACATGGTACGCAAACGAGTTAGTTGTTCAGTTACTGCTGCAAAGAACGTTTCACTTGAAGGGGGACAAAAACATGACCTTGAGAGAGGGAGTCAGGGAGTCAGGAGTCGTGGCCGGGGAGGGGAGGATTGGGCGGTGGGATTTACGGCGGTCGAGACGAGGGGGGGAAGAAGAATGCGTGGAGGAGTGGGGAGTGAGCCCAAGGCCAGAAGGACACAAGGACCTCAGTAAGAGCCTCCCTCCTTCATCCTCCTTCATCCTCCTTCATCCTCCTTCATCCTCCTCCACTCCTCCTTCATCCTCCTCCACTCCTCCAATTTCACTGAAGGAGCTACAAAAACGCAATGGGGGAACACTTCATAAAACTCATTACATACCTCTGGTCCCACAGCTAGACAACAACCACCCCCTCCTATTACAAGAGGTAAACCCTAACTCATTACATACCTCTGGTCCCACAGCTAGACAACAACCACCCCCTCCTATTACAAGAGGTAAACCCTAACTCATTACATACCTCTGGTCCCACAGCTAGACAACAACCACCCCCTCCTATTACAGGAGGTTCACCCTAACTCATTACATACCTCTGGTCCCACAGCTAGACAACAACCCCCCCTCCTATTACAGGAGGTTCACCCTAACTCATTACATACCTCTGGTCCCACAGCTAGACAACAACCCCCCCTCCTATTACAGGAGGTAAACCCTAACTCATTACATACCTCTGGTCCCACAGCTAGACAACAACAACCCCCCCCCTCCTATTACAGGAGGTTCACCCTAACTCATTACATACCTCTAGTCCCACAGCTAGACAACAACCCCCCCCCCCCTCCTATTACAGGAGGTTCACCCTAACTCATTACATACCTCTAGTCCCACAGCTAGACAACAACCCCCCCCCCCCCTCCTATTACAGGAGGTACACCCTAACTCATTACATACCTCTGGTCCCACAGCTAGACAACAACCACCCCCTCCTATTACAGGAGGTACACCCTAACTCATTACATACCTCTGGTCCCACAGCTAGACAACAACAACCCCCCCCTCCTATTACAGGAGGTACACCCTAACTCATTACATACCTCTGGTCCCACAGCTAGACAACAACCCCCCCCCCTCCTATTACAGGAGGTTCACCCTAACTCATTACATACCTCTGGTCCCACAGCTAGACAACAACCCCCCCCTCCTATTACAGGAGGTTCACCCTAACTCATTACATACCTCTGGTCCCACAGCTAGACAACAACAACCCCCCCTCCTATTACAGGAGGTACACCCTAACTCATTACATACCTCTGGTCCCACAGCTAGACAACAACCCCCCCTCCTATTACAGGAGGTACACCCTAACTCATTACATACCTCTGGTCCCACAGCTAGACAACCCCCCCTCCTATTACAGGAGGTACACCCTAACTCATTACATACCTCTGGTCCCACAGCTAGACAACCCCCCCTCCTATTACAGGAGGTACACCCTAACTCATTACATACCTCTGGTCCCACAGCTAGACAACAACCCCCCCCTCCTATTACAGGAGGTACACCCTAACTCATTACATACCTCTGGTCCCACAGCTAGACAACAACCCCCCCCCCTCCTCCTATTACAGGAGGTACACCCTAACTCATTACATACCTCTAGTCCCACAGCTAGACAACACAAATCAACTTGTTATAGGAGGAGGTATTCAGGGCCAACAAGATCTCATAGTTTCCCTTGTATTATGGATGAACTTATATTTCTGATGCATTAATTCCGCGTGGTTACAGGGTTAATTCCGCGTGGTTACAGGGTTAATTCCGCGTGGTTACAGGGTTAATTCCGCGTGGTTACAGGGTTAATTCCGCGTGGTTACAGGGTTAATTCCGCGTGGTTACAGGGTTAATTCCGCGTGGTTACGGGGTTAATTCCGCGTGGTTACAGGGTTAATTCCGCGTGGTTACAGGGTTAATTCCGCGTGGTTACAGGGTTAATTCCGCGTGGTTACAGGGTTAATTCCGCGTGGTTACAGGGTTAATTCCGCGTGGTTATAGGGTTAATTCCGCGTGGTTACAGGGTTAATTCCGCATGGTTACAGGGTTAATTCCGCGTGGTTACAGGGTTAATTCCGCATGGTTACAGGGTTAATTCCGCGTGGTTACATGGTTAATTCCGCGTGGTTACAGGGTGATTTCCGAAACAACTCAAAGGGTTAAGTTAAAGTATAAATTCCAGAGTGATTAGGGTTAGGGTTTGGGGAAGGCTTAAAACAGCATAATTAAAAACAACAAGCTGTTTCCATCCTATCATCAAGTGTTCTTCACGTCTTGCAGCGGTGGTGCAGTGGTCTAAGCAGCGCGGTGGTGCAGTGGTCTAAGCAGCGCGGTGGTGCAGTGGTCTAAGCAGCGCGGTGGTGCAGTGGTCTAAGCAGCGCGGTGGTGCAGTGGTCTAAGCAGCGATTCCAGCTCCGAGCATCCCGAGTTCACGCGCAGTACTGGGCAATTGGTTTTTTTGGGGGGTGAGTGCTGAGGAAGGCATATATCTACATGCTCATGACCTTTTCTAACGTCCGAAATCGCCGTCTCTATTTCTAGTGATCAGCTGTCTGGCCTCCTAGTAACAACAATGAGCTCCAATGCGTCACTGGAGAATTTGCTCTCATGAAAAAATGTACCACAGAAATCTGGAATACAGAACCATGAAAACAGCAACTATGTTAGAGTACAGAACCATGAAAACAGCAACTATGTTAGAGTACAGAACCATGAAAACAGCAACTATGTTAGAGTACAGAACCATGAAAACAGAGAAATAGCAGCACAACTAGACTGAGAGCGCTAGCGTTTCGTCCCATTAAATTTGTGGCATCAATTTGTGTCATCAATTTGTGGCATCAATTTGTCCCATCAATTTCTCACATTAATTTGTCCCATCAATTTGTGGCATAAATTTCACATAATCTAAAATAAAAACACTTTACAATATTGCTTTACGTGGAAGCCATGTAAATTGATTTCTGAGGATTTCTAAGCAGGCACTCAAACTGAACAACCAGGGGAATAACAACTATTCCCCAAAACATGTCAACACACACACACACACACACACACACACACACACACACACACACACACACACACACACTGAACAGCTTGAGTAAATTGTGAAATATTGTGGAAAATGTCAGACAGTGAGCAAAAGCATAGCAACACACAGAGTGAAAATGAAAGATTTACTTTCCATGAACTTTTCAGTTTGAGCCAGGTAGGCTATAAGATCATATTCTCTCTGCTTCTTGGAATGGGTGGGTGGGTGGGGGGTGGGGTGGGTGGGTGGGTGGGTGGGGTGGGTGGGTGGGTGGGGTGGGTGGGTGGGTGGGTGGGGGGGGTTTAAGGCTGAGGAATGTCACTAATAAAACTACTTCAAGCTGCTCTAATCCTACTAGATATTGAGACTCGGTGTGTGTGTGTGTGTGTGTGTGTGTGTGTGTGTGTGTGTGTGTGTGTGTGTGTGTGTTAGTTAGGCTGTCTAAAAACAGAAGCTAGCTAGAGATTACAATTGATTCCATGTGACACCCACACGTCCAATTCCTGTAATAGGATGTGTGGTATTAAAGCTCCCGATGGGACCAGACAGACTGTGGAATGGGGAGACGGAGGCTCTGTCAAACACACTAATAATATTAATAATAATAATAATATGCCATTTAGCAGACACTTTTATCCAAAGCGACTTACAGTCATGTGTGCCTACGTTTTTACGTATGGGTGGTCCCGGGGATCGAACCCACTACCCTGGCGTTACAAGCGCCGTGCTCTACCAGCTGAGCTACAGAGGACCAGAGGACCACCCACTACATCTGGAAACAACCAACAACAGCTAACAAAGTTTGCCCTTTGTTGTCCAAAAAATCATTTTGCGTAGGAATAATGAATGACTTTATGTTGAAAAGTAGCCTTATAATCAAATGATAAATACGTAGTCAAGGAAACTAGTTTCAATATTTACTAAAGTAAATATGACATGTTATTCTCAGCAACATCTTCACTTCATCTATTCATTGTTTAGCTCCAAAACTAAACACACTGACTTCAGATATGACATCAACTATTCAACTAACACACTGACTTCAGATATGACATCAACTAAACACACTGACTTCAGATATGACATCAACTAAACACACTGACTTCAGATATGACATCAACTATCCAACTAACACACTGACTTCAGATATGACATCAACTATCCAACTAACACACTGACTTCAGATATGACATCAACTATCCAACTAACACACTGACTTCAGATATGACATCAACTATTCAATCCAAGTTTAGAGAAACAAACAAACTGTAAAACCCCAAAACAACTTGAGTGAATTCCAACTCAAACCTACACCACGGCTACGATTTTAGAGCAACATAATGAACCGACAGGTCAATAAAAAGTCCAACAGCGAGACAGTGGAGGTCAATAACCAGGATGAATCTGAACAGGGATCACAGGCAGACGGGAGCCCCAAGGACATGGATCCCCAGCGGTGCTGGATGTGTAAATAGCGTCGCCGTTTAAAAACAGACCTGTTCGCTGAAGCTGCTTATCGTGTCACATATACAGTATCCCACAGTATTCCTCCTCAATCCATTAAAAAAAGGTTTTTGATATAAAATGTAAATATTTAGGCTATAGAAAACATTCATCGTGAAACACATATTGTTATCATTGTTCTGTAAAACATGAACATACAGCGCAAAACAGATTCTAATGAAGGCTCAACGTCGATCACATCAATAGGACACTAGATATAGGACAGATAGGAACAACGTTTGAATAAGTAACATATCTACACACTAAAACGAACAAGGACAAGCCAAGCTAAAGTCAGGAGAGAGGAGAGGAGTTGTGGGAGGAACAGCGAGGACGGAGGAGTGTGGTTACTTGTATCGGGCGAGGCAGCCATGCTAGAAACAATGACAGGCGGTCCCGTTCGACGTCCCGCCGTCCTGTTGTTGTTAAGGGTCTGCATCTGGTGCGAGGTGGACGCCGCCGGTACGACCACACCGCTCTCCCCTGCGTTGGCCGCCCCCTTCCTCAGCAGCTGGGGGCTGTGCAGGGGGTTCTGGACCACCCCAGGTGACATGGGGGGCAGGTTGGGGGCTCTCTTCATGAGCTCCATGGGGGAGTAAGAACCAGAGAAGGTTTTGGGGGCCGTTCCTCCTCCGGGGGTGTTGGGGGCAGGAGGCTGCTGGTGCTGCAGGGCTGACATGGCGATGCCAGTGTGGGCGTTGTACATGGATAAGGGTCTGGCCTGGGTGACGGCGTTACCGTATCCCCCGGGGCTGACGGGGAAGGTCCCTCGGGGCGCTCCGTACGTGGTGGTCTCCAGGAGGTGTTGAGAGGGGGCACTGCTGGGTCTCCTGCCCAGGAACTCTCCCATCCTGGGGCTGAAGGTCTGGATGGAGGTGGGTGGCTGCTGCTGCATCATGTGAGGGTCCATGGCCATGCTGTTCATCCCCTGGGTCATGTTCTGCATCCCCTGCATGTAGAGGTTGTTGTTGTGGCTGAAGCTGTTGGAGCGGCCTCTAATGCGCTGCTGGGCGGCTAAGGCTGACTCCCCAGGCTGCTGCTTACAGTGGAGCACCACGCTGGACAGCGCGCGGGCCTGGCCCAGATTAGGGGCTACAGAACGGACGTCATGATCCTCCATGACCCCCAGCATAGAGGTGGAGTCAAAGCCCTGCTGGAGGAGTAAGCTGATGGTGCTCTCCGTCAGACCCTCGGCTCTGAGGAACGCCAGGAACCCTGGGTCCACCATCCTCTTGGGGTCCATATTCATCGCCGTGCTGGGGTGCTGTTGGACCATGCCCCCGGCCGGGACCATGGCAGAGCCGGGGTCGTATCCCGGGTCGTAGGGAAGCCTCTGGGATGCTGCCGCACCGTAGCGCTGGAGGGAGCCGTCCATGTGTCCGTGCTGCTGGATAGCAGGGTCCCCCACGAGACTGGTGGCTGCAGCAGCGTGTCCAACCCCAAACCGCGGGTCCAATGGGAGGCTGTAGACGGCACTGTAGAGGGGAGGGTGATAAGCGGAGAGAGAGGGGAGAGGCTGAGGCTGAGGCTGGGCCCCAGCGTAGACAGGGAGCGGGGGCTGGACCCCGTAGCAGGCAGGAGATGATGGAGCGCTGCAGACACCAACGCTGTGCTGGAAGTCTGGGATCATCTTGGCTTCCCGGTACGACCGGCTGAGCTCGTTGTGAGGGGGAGAGGGAGGAGGAGGAGGAGGAGGAGGAGGGGCGGACCTGGCGTGTCCTTGATCCCAGGAAGACGCAGTAGAAACACCAGCTCTAAACCCCCCTCCTCCACCGTTGAGCCCGGACATCCCATAATGCGACGCTGATCTGTTAAGCAGGTGATGCTGCTGCTGCTGCTGTCTGGCCCTATATAAGGAGGAGCCCTCTTCAGGAGGACGAGGAGATAAGGTCCTGGTGGTAGCAGTAGCAGTAGAGGCTGTAGCCGGGGCCGTGTTGTCCGGCTGGTGTTGATGCTGGTAGTAATCCTGTCGGGATGGAGGTGGAGCTGGAGGAACCACAGAAGAGGCCCTGGCTTCCGTCTGCCTGAGATAGAGGCTACTCAGCTCGGGCACTGAGCTCTTCCTCACCAGGGTGTGTGGAAGCGGTGATCCATGTTTCTCTGGGTAGAGTTGATAGATCTGGTAGGGGTAGGTGGCTTCGTCCTTCTGCTGAAAAAAGTCTGCGGGAGGGGGGCGTAGCTCGGGGGGCAGCTCGTACCAGACCCCGCCCTCACCCCCTACCAGCGCCACAGAATTCCTGCGCCCCGCAATTGTGACGCCGTCTTCGTGATGACAGAGACCCTGATGTTCCCCTATGTCCCTAAACTGTCCCTCACTAGTCCATCCGAGTCCCGTACCGGAGGGGTAACTGTTTTCCCCCTTAAGGCTGTGCTATCATGTAGCTCCACACCGGCAGGCTATCACTAAATTATTCACACCTGGAACAGAATGCCATGAGGAGGCAAATGAATGGGGACGTGACAAACACACACCCACTGTGTATACACACATACACACACAAACACAAAAACCCACCTTGTAAGTCCTTCTATTCCATTTTACCGTGAACCCCAGGGACCATGCTTGTACTGGGCTGGTGTCACGTTCACATAGGATTGTGGGTAGAATTGGGGTAAAAAAAACATGCGGTAGTGACGGAGCTACAATGGAGGAGAATGGAGGAGGGTAATCCAATGGTGTTGATCCTTTTCTCTGGCAGGAAGGAGGGTTCAGTTTACTAGCCTCTCCCAGCCTCAGCACAGCGATGAAGGATTACAGTCCAAATAAAACCTGCTTAAAGGGAGACTTTGGGATTTTGGCATCGAGGCCCTTTATCTGCTTCATCTGAGTCAGATTAACTCACGGATACCATTTTTATGTCTCTGTGTCCAGTATGAAGGAAGTTAAGAGGTTTTGCGATGCCAACGCTAACTTGCGTTAGCGCAATGACTGGAAGTCTATGGTATCTACTAGCATTCTTCACTGCCCCCTGTGACATCACATGAACCAAATACTAGTAATTGGCAAAAAAAAAATTATACAGTCACATATCAGGATATTATTTTGGACGATATATCGCAATATTATTTTTATTATTTCGCAACTGGCATTTTTCATCTATAGCGTGTTCTCATCTTTTTAAATGGTGAGCCAATATGTTTTCAGCACTTTTATTTCCATGACTGATCAAAACTCGTTTTCTCATGGGTCTCTTGTCCCTGTGCAGCAGACATATAATGAGCAATATGTTTGGAACATCAAATCGCAGTATTGAATTGCAATACATAAAGAATCGTGAGAATCGCAATACATTTCGTATCGGCATCTAAGTATCGTGATAATATCGTATCGTGAGGTCCTTGGCAATTCCCAGTCCTACCAGGTACTACAGTGTACTGTACAGTCAGATACTGTAGTGTACAGTGTAGCGCTAGCTAGATATAGTAGAGTACAGTGTAGTGCTAGCTATATATAGTACAGCACAGTGTAGCGCTAGCTAGATATAGTACAGTACAGTGTAGCGCTAGCTAGATATAGTACAGTACAGTGTAGCGCTAGCTAGATATAGTACAGTGTAGCGCTAGCTATATATAGTACAGTACAGTGTAGCGCTAGCTAGATATAGTACAGTACAGTGTAGTGCTAGCTAGATATAGTACAGTACAGTGTAGCGCTAGCTATATATAGTACAGCACAGTGTAGCGCTAGCTAGATATAGTACAGTACAGTGTAGCGCTAGCTAGATATAGTACAGTACAGTGTAGTGCTAGCTAGATATAGTACAGTACAGTGTAGTGCTAGCTAGATATAGTACAGTGTAGTGCTAGCTAGATATAGTACACTACAGTGTAGCGCTAGCTAGATATAGTACACTACAGTGTAGCGCTAGCTATATATAGTACAGTACAGTGTAGCGCTAGCTATATATAGTACAGTACAGTGTAGTGCTAGCTAGATATAGTACAGTACAGTGTAGTGCTAGCTAGATATAGTACAGTGTAGTGCTAGCTAGATATAGTACAGTACAGTGTAGTGCTAGCTAGATATAGTAGAGTACAGTGTAGTACTAGCTATATATAGTACACTACAGTGTAGTGCTAGCTAGATATAGTACAGTGTAGTGCTAGCTAGATATAGTACAGTACAGTGTAGTGCTAGCTAGATATAGTAGAGTACAGTGTAGTACTAGCTATATATAGTACACTACAGTGTAGTGCTAGCTAGATATAGTACAGTGTAGTGCTAGCTACATATAGTACAGTACAGTGTAGTGCTAGCTAGATATAGTACAGTACAGTGTAGCGCTAGCTAGATATAGTACAGTACAGTGTAGTGCTAGCTAGATATAGTACAGTACAGTGTAGTGCTAGCTAGATATAGTACAGTACAGTGTAGTGCTAGCTAGATATAGTACAGTGTAGTGCTAGCTACATATAGTACAGTACAGTGTAGTGCTAGCTAGATATAGTACAGTACAGTGTAGCGCTAGCTATATATAGTACAGTACAGTGTAGTGCTAGCTAGATATAGTACAGTACAGTGTAGTGCTAGCTAGATATAGTACAGTACAGTGTAGTGCTAGCTAGATATAGTACAGTGTAGTGCTAGCTAGATATAGTACAGTACAGTGTAGTGCTAGCTAGATATAGTAGAGTACAGTGTAGTACTAGCTATATATAGTACACTACAGTGTAGTGCTAGCTAGATATAGTACAGTGTAGTGCTAGCTACATATAGTACAGTACAGTGTAGTGCTAGCTAGATATAGTACAGTACAGTGTAGCGCTAGCTAGATATAGTAGAGTACAGTGTAGTACTAGCTATATATAGTACACTACAGTGTAGCGCTAGCTATATATACTACAGTACAGTGTAGCGCTAGCTAGATATACTACAGTGTAGTGCTAGCTAGATATAGTACACTACAGTGTAGCGCTAGCTAGATATAGTACACTACACTGTAGTGCTAGCTATATATAGTACACTACAGTGTAGTGCTAGCTATATATAGTACACTACAGTGTAGTGCTAGCTACATATAGTACAGTACAGTGTAGCGCTAGCTAGATATAGTACAGTACAGTGTAGCGCTAGCTAGATATAGTACAGTACAGTGTAGTACTAGCTAGATATAGTACACTACAGTGTAGCGCTAGCTAGATATAGTACAGTACAGTGTAGCGCTAGCTAGATATAGTACAGTACAGTGTAGTGCTAGCTAGATATAGTACAGTGTAGTGCTAGCTAGATATAGTACAGTGTAGCGCTAGCTAGATATAGTACACTACAGTGTAGCGCTAGCTAGATATAGTACAGTGTAGCGCTAGCTATATATAGTACACTACAGTGTAGTGCTAGCTAGATATAGTACAGTGTAGCGCTAGCTAGATATAGTACACTACAGTGTAGCGCTAGCTAGATATAGTACAGTGTAGCGCTAGTTAGATATAGTACAGTACAGTGTAGTGCTAGCTAGATATAGTACAGTACAGTGTAGTGCTAGCTAGATATAGTACAGTACAGTGTAGCGCTAGCTAGATATAGTACAGTGTAGCGCTAGCTATATATAGTACAGTACAGTGTAGTGCTAGCTAGATATAGTACACTACAGTGTAGCGCTAGCTAGATATAGTACACTACAGTGTAGCGCTAGCTATATATAGTACAGTACAGTGTAGCGCTAGCTATATATAGTACAGTACAGTGTAGTGCTAGCTAGATATAGTACAGTACAGTGTAGTGCTAGCTAGATATAGTACAGTGTAGTGCTAGCTAGATATAGTACAGTACAGTGTAGTGCTAGCTAGATATAGTACAGTGTAGTGCTAGCTAGATATAGTACAGTACAGTGTAGTGCTAGCTAGATATAGTACATTACAGTGTAGTGCTAGCTAGATATAGTACACTACAGTGTAGCGCTAGATAAATATAGTACACCACAGTGTAGTGCTAGCTAGATATAGTACACTACAGTGTAGCGCTAGCTAGATATAGTACAGTACAGTGTAGTGCTAGCTAGATACAGTATGAAAAATGTATGCACTCACTAACTGTAAAGTCGCTCTGGATAAGAGCGTCATTTTCTTCCTCTCATTCTTTAGACTGTGGAATACCGTGTAGCTCAGTTGGTAGAGCATGGCGCTTGCAACGCCAGGGTTGTGGGTTCGTTTCCCACGGGGGGGCCACAGCAGCACCTAGATCTTCTGCACAGATTCTGTCAGACCTGGGCCCTGACAGTAAATCTCAGTAAGACAAAAATAATGGTATTCCAAAAAAGGTCCAGTTGCCAGGCCCACAAATACAAATTCCATCTAGACACCGTTGCCCTAGAGCACACAAAAAACTATACCTACCTCGGCCTAAACATCAGCGCCAAAGGTAACTTCCACAAAGCTGTGAACGATCTGAGCGACAAGGCAAGAAGGGCCTTCTATGCCATCAAAGGGAACATCAAATTCGACATACCAATTACGATCTGGCTAAAAATACTTCAATCAGTTATAGAACCCATTGCCCTTTATGGTTGTGAGGTCTGGGGTCCGCTCACCAACCAAGAATTCACAAAATGGGACAAACACCAAACTGACACTGTGCATGCAGAATTCTGCAAAAATATCCCCAATGTAAAATACCAAACAATGCATGCAGAGCAGAATTAGGACGATACCCGATAATTATCAAAATCCAGAAAAGAGCCGTTAAATTCTACAACCACCTAAAAGGAAGTGATTCCCAAACCTTCCATAACAAAGCCATCACTTACAGAGAGATTAACCTGGAGAAGAGTCCCCTAAGCAAGCTGGTCCTGGGGCTCTGTTCACAAACACAAACAGATCCCACAGAGCCCCAGGACAGCAACACAATTAGACCCAACCAAATCATGAGAAAACTAAAAGATAGTTACTTGACACATTGGAAAGAATTAACAAAAAAACTGAGCAAACTAGAATGCTATTTGGCTCTAAACAGAGTACACAGTGGCAGAATACCTGATCACTGTGACTGACCCAAACTTAAGGAAAGCTTTAACTATGTACAGACTCAGTGAGCATAGCCTTGCTATTGAGAAAGGCCGCCGTAGGCAGACCTGGCTCTCAAGAGAAGACAGGCTATGTGCACACTGCCCACAAAATGAGTGGAAACTGAGCTGCACTTCCTAACCTCCTGCCAAATGTATGACCATATTAGAGACGGATATTTCCCTCAGATTACAGAGACCCACAAAGAATTTGAAAACAAACCCAATTTTGATAAACTCCCATATATATTGGGTGAAATATCACAGTGTGCCATCACAGCAGCAAGATGTGTGACCTGTTGCCACAAGAAAAGGGCAACCAGTGAAGAACAAACACCTGTCACGTCTCCTCCCGTTGCTCCCCTCCTGCGCTCTGATTCGCCGGTCTACTGAGCCACCGGTCTGAGCGCACCACCTCGGCAACACCAGAATGGAAACCCAGCGCACCCTAACCACCTCCAGCGCACCTGCACCTCATCATCTCATCACCACCCCTATTTAGCCCTGGACGATGTTGTGTGTGATTGTTTAGCTTCGTGTCATTGTTAATTATCTTTGTCATTGTTTGAGTAAAACCTTGCCCTTGTTGATTCCTGCGTCTGCGTCCTGCCTCTTCATATCCTCAGTACTCGTCACAACACCATTGTAAATACAACCCATATTTATGTTGATTTATTTTCCCATTTGTACTTTAACTATTTGCACATCGTTACAACACTGTATATATACATAATATGACATTTGAAATGTATTTATTCTTTTGGAACTTTTGAGTGTAATGTTTACTGGTCATTTTTATTGTTTATTTCACTTTTGTTTATTATCTATTTCACTTGCTTTGGCAATGTTAACATATGTTTCCCATGCCAATAAAGCCCTTGAAAAGAGAGAGAGAGAGAAAGAGCGAGAGAGAGAGAGCGCCCTGGAATGATTTAGATAGTGTTGCCTGACTGTAAGAAACTGTTCAGCTATTAAACGTTCATAGGGACTTAATAAATTAAGAGCATGACTGGGGGAACTTGAACATTCTAATCAATTACTGTGATTGTACATTATATTAAAGTTTTAACAAGCCTCCAGGCTTTTTTACATTCTAACAAGAGTCTTGGGGGAGAGAGAGAAAGAGAGAGGGAGAAAGAGAGACGGAGAGAGCGAGATACAGAGAGAGAGGGAGAAGAGTCTTGGGAGAAAGAGAGAGGGAGAGAGAGAGAGAGAGAGAGAGAGGGAGAGGGAGAGGGAGAGGGAGAGGGAGAGGGAGAGGGAGAGAGAGAGAGAGAGAGAGTGAGAGAGAGAGAGAGAGAGGAGGAGGAGAGGAAAAAGCACATGGTACCCCCCTCCTACTTTCCAGCCATGCATCATTCTCTCTCAGTCAGTGCCCTGGTGCATGTTGGGGAGGAAGGGAGGGAAAGAGGCCTGCATAGCAGAACAACAGCTACTGTACTCTAACCCTCATTCATAATAAGAATAAGCATCATCATTATATATTTTTTTACATATGGGTGGACCCGGGAATCGAACCCACTCTCTCATTTCATTCAGTAGAATGTAATCCTTAGTCAGTTTTGAGGGTTATTTCTCTGTATCTCTGCATCTCCTCCTATCTCTTGTGGGTGTTGAGCCGTGCTCAGTGACTGTCTGTCATCATACACCCAGTGGCCCATACTGAAGCACAGATGGAGTGGACAGAAGGACAGATGGAGGCAGCCTGCTCGGTTTCTGGAGGGATGGAGAGCGAGATGGGGGAGAGGAATGCAGCTGAGAGAGAGGAGGGATGGAGAGAAGGACGGGGAGAGGGACAGAGAGAGGGACAGGGAGAGGGACAGAGAGAGGGACGGAGAAAGGGACGGGAGAGAGGGACGGGGAGAGAGACAGAGAGAGGGACAGAGAGAGGGACGGAGAAAGGGACGGGGAGAGAGGGACGGGGAGAGGGACAGAGAGAGGGACGGGGAGAGGGACAGAGAGAGGGACGGGGAGAGAGACAGAGAGAGGGACAGAGAGAGGGACAGAGAGAGGGACGGGGAGAGGGACGGGGAGAGGGACAGAGAGAGGGACGGAGAAAGGGACGGGGAGAGAGGGATGGAGAGAGGGACAGAGAGAGGGACGGGGAGAGGGACGGGAGAGAGGGATGGAGAGAGGGACGGGGAGAGGGACGGGGAAAGGGACGGGGAGAGGGACAGAGAGAGGGACGGGGAGAGGGACAGAGAGAGGGACGGGGAGAGGGACAGAGAGAGGGACAGAGAGAGGGACGGGGAGAGAGACGGGGAGAGGGACAGAGAGAGGGACGGAGAAAGGGACGGGGAGAGAGGGATGGAGAGAGGGACAGGGAGAGGGACGGGGAGAGAGACGGGGAGAGGGACAGAGAGAGGGACGGAGAAAGGGACGGGGAGAGGGATGGAGAGAGGGACGGAGAGAGGGATGGAGAGAGGGACGGGGAGAGGGACGGGGAAAGGGACGGGGAGAGGGACGGGGAGAGGGACGGGGAAAGGGACGGGGAGAGGGACGGGGAGAGTGACGGGGAGAGGGACGGGGAAAGGGACGGGGAGAGGGATGGGGAGAGAGGAGTGCAGGGGAGAGAGGAGTGCAGCTGAGAGAGGAGTGCAGCTGAGAGACAGCTAATAAAATACAGAGAAATCCCAGCTCTTAAGATCACATAGCCATAGAACTTGGTTCTCTTATTGGCAGCCTGCGGGGTTATTTTATTTGGCAAAAAATAAACAAAATATATACACTACCGTTCAAAAGTTTGGGGTCACTTAGAAAATGTCCTTGTTTTCGAAAGAAAAGCAACTTTTTTGTCCATTAAAATAACATCAAATTGATCAGAAATACAGTGTAGACATTGTCAACAGTGAAGAGGGTGACTACGGGATGCTGACCTTCTAGGCAGAGTTGCAAAGAAAGAAGAAAGCCATATCTCAGGACTGCCCATCTTAATTATTTTATTTTTATTGGCCAGTCTAAGATATGGCTTTTTCTTTGCAACTCTGCCTAGAAGGTCAGCATCCCGAAGTCGCCTCTTCATTGTTGACGTTGAGACTGGTATTTTGCGGGTACTATTTAATGAAGCTGCCAGTTGAGGACCTGTGAGGCGTCTGTTTCTCAAACTAGACACTAATGTATTTGTCCTCTTGCTCAGTTGTGCACCGGGGCCTCCCACTCCTCTTTCTATTCTGGTTAGAGCCAGTTTGCGCTGTTCTGTGAAGGGAGTAGTACACAGCGTTGTACGAGATCTTCAGTTTCTTGGCAATTTCTCGCATAGAATAGCCTTCATTTCTCAGAACAAGAATAGACTGACGAGTTTCAGAAGAAAGTTATTTGTTTCTGGCCATTTTGAGCCTGTAACCGAACCCACAATTGCTGATGCTCCAGATACTCAACTACTCTCAAGAAGGCCAGTTTTCACCTGTGCTAACATAATTGCAAAAGGGTTTTCTAATGATCAATTAGCCTTTTAAAATGATAAACTTGGATTAGCAAACACAACGTGCCATTGGAACACAGGACTGATGGTTGCTGATAATGGGCCTCTGTATGCCTATGTAGATATTCCATAAAAAATCTGCCGTTTCCAGCTACAATAGCCATTTACAACACTAACAAAAATGTCTACACTGTTCAATTTTCTTGTTATTTTAATGGACACATTTTTTTTTTCTATCGAAAACAAGGACATTTTTCTAAGTGACCCCAAACTTTTGAACGGTAGTGTAAATAAAAAAAATGAGTTGTTAAAATACTTTAAAATCACCAGGAATTACAGTTCACAGTGATTTTAAAGTAGAACATCTGTTCCCAAGTATTCCCAAGCATAAATAGAGAGCCATATGTGATCCTAGTGAAATCAAAGTTTGAAATTATTCTGTTTTTGTCAAATACTATATCAGTTTGGGCCTTCTTGCCGTCAATTTGAAGTGTAGCCTACAAATTATTTATAACTATGTTCTGGCGCCCCGACTTTCCGTTCAAGAAAAAAATTGGCCCGCGGCTGAATGTAATTGGCAAATCCCTGCCATAGAACAATCCTGATTCCATCCTTAGAAAATCCAACATTAACATTTCACATCTGTGTTTGTGATGACACTAGAAATTTGGAGGCCTATGAGAATTTACTATGCAAAGTTAGGACCTCAAAATAACACAAGCAAAACAAATGTTTCTTTGAGTCCAGTGCTGTGCTGTGCAGTAGCAGGGACATTGGTTCAGCTCAAATTAGCCTCATGACATCACACAGGACCTGAGACAACAGGTAGATAAAGCCTCATGACATCACACAGGACCTGAGACAGCAGGTAGATAAAGCCTCATGACATCACAGAGGACCTGAGACAGCAGGTAGATAAAGCCTCATGACATCACACAGGACCTGAGACAGCAGGTAGATAAAGCCTCATGACATCACAGAGGACCTGAGACAGCAGGTAGATAAAGCCTCATGACATCACACAGGACCTGAGACAGCAGGTAGATAAAGCCTCATGACATCACACAGGACCTGAGACAGCAGGTAGATAAAGCCTCATGACATCACACAGGACCTGAGCCAACAGGTAGATAAAGCCTCATGACATCACACAGGACCTGAGACAGCAGGTAGATAAAGCCTCATGACATCACACAGGACCTGAGACAGCAGGTAGATAAAGCCTCATGACATCACACAGGACCTGAGACAGCAGGTAGATAAAGCCTCATGACATCACACAGGACCTGAGACAGCAGGTAGATAAAGCCTCATGACATCACACAGGACCTGAGACAACAGGTAGATAAAGCCTCATGACATCACACAGGACCTGAGACAGCAGGTAGATAAAGCCTCATGACATCACACAGGACCTGAGACAGCAGGTAGATAAAGCCTCATGACATCACACAGGACCTGAGACAACAGGTAGATAAAGCCTCATGACATCACACAGGACCTGAGACAACAGGTAGATAAAGCCTCATGACATCACACAGGACCTGAGACAGCAGGTAGATAAAGCCTCATGACATCACACAGGACCTGAGACAGCAGGTAGATAAAGCCTCATGACATCACACAGGACCTGAGACAGCAGGTAGATAAAGCCTCATGACATCACACAGGACCTGAGACAGCAGGTAGATAAAGCCTCATGACATCACACAGGACCTGAGACAACAGGTAGGAGAGGGAGGAAGGAAGGGGTGAGACAACAGAGAGAGGGAAAGATAGAGAGAAAGAAAGACAGAGAAAATGCAGACAGACATTGAGTAAGATAGAGAGTGAGAGAGAACTAGAGAGGGAAAGAGAGAGAAAGAGAGAGAAATAGAGGGAAAGAGAGAGAGAAATAGAGAGGGAAAGAGAGAGAGAGAGAGAGAAAGAAAGAAAGAAAGAAAGAAAGAAAGAGATTGAGAGATAGATTGAGGAAGGAGAAAGAGAGAGGGAGTGAGATCGAATGAGAGAGAGAGGGAAAGAGAGAGAAAGAGAGAGAGAGAGAAATAGAGAGAGAGAGAACAGAACAAGAGAAAGAGAGAGAATAGAGGGAAAGAGAGAGAGAAAGAGAGGGAAAGAGTGAGAGAAAGAAAGAGAGAGGGAAAGAGAGAGAGAAAGCAAAAGAGAGAAAGCAAATTGAAACTGAACATTCCCTGTGGTGGTTTTGATTAGGCTAACTAAAAGCCCTCCAACTCCTTATTGCAGGACACATGATGCTGAATACATATCAGCCAGTCAAGTCATTTAATCAGCCCTGTCATCTAGCCGCAGGGTTTCCACTTTCCATAGACACACATAGCAACATTTATACATCAGGGTCGCGTCACAAAGGGCATCCAATTCCCTTTATAGTGCTCTACTTTTGACCAGGGCCCATAGGGAATAGGGCCCATAGGCCTTTGGTCAAAAGTAGTGCACTATATAGGGATTGGGTGCCATTTCGGAGGCGAACCAGATGTGACTGCTATTTAGAACCATGTCTTGTCTTCATGTACATGGGCTGGGTCGTGTTCATTAGGCACCAAACGGGAGCAAACACACTGAAACAAGGTGGGACTACCTGGACTTGTTCAATAAGATACGCTCATTGTCATTTTTAGGTAGAAAAATGTTTTTAAATGTTTTCCTGTCTGTCTGTCTGTCTGTCTGTCTGTCTGTCTGTCTGTCTGTCTGTCTGTCTGTCTGTCTGTCTGTCTGTCTGTCTGTGTGTCTGTGTGTCTGTGTGTCTGTGTGTCTGTCTGCCTGTCTGTCTGTCTGTCTGTGTGTCTGTCTGTCTGTCTGTCTGTGTACACGTTACTGTGTTTTTCTCCTCTCACAAACACCATCGCCATGGCAGCCTTATCACGCCACACGCATGTGTTCCCTACCTCCTCCATCCTAGAAAAACCCTCAACCTCAATCTGAATTCAATTTACAAATGACGCCTGGAACGGGGACGGCTTGGCGAGTTCCTTTATATCACAGGAAACAATGGAAACAACGCGGGGCGGGAAGCTTCAGAGTCAGACAGAAGAACACTGTCTCAGGCAGCGGCAGATATTACAGAGGACCATTACAGAGGAACATTACAGAGGACCGTTACAGAGGACCGTTACAGAGGACCGTTACAGAGGACCGTTACAGAGGAACATTACAGAGGAACGTTACAGAGGACCAAAATGGTCCAGGAAGGAGGGGAAGGAGACACGCTAGAAATAGATTGAAATCATCCCTTTGCCAAGTGCAGCTTCTCTCTGTCTCTCTGTCTGTCTGTACGTTACTGTGTTTTCTCCTCTCATAAACACCATCGCCATGGCAGCCTTATCACGCTACACCACACAATCAACAGGAGGACTTTACCTCCTCGCCAGTGGCCAGCCCGCCAAACAAATCACAAGCTGCCGTTAGTTTTTTCTTCCTATGCCCTCGCCATCACAGTGGTCAGTCTGAGAGCCAATTCACTGATCCACCGCAGAGACCATCTGGAGAGTCTGTGTCCACTGCCCAGACCCTGTCTGTCTGTCTGTTTGTCTGTCTGTCTACCTGTCTGTCTGTCTGTCTGTCTGTAGGTAATACTCCTGCCTGTCTGTCTGTCTGTCTGTCTACCTGTCTGTCTGTCTGTCTGTCTGTCTGTAGGTAATACTCCTGCCTGTCTGTCTGTCTGTCTGTCTGTCTGTCTACCTGTCTGTCTGTCTGTCTGTCTGTCTACCTGTCTGCCTGTCTGTCTGTAGGTAATACTCCTGCCTGTCTGTCTGTCTGTCTGTCTGTCTGTAGGTAATACTCCTGTCTGTCTGTCTGTCTGTCTGTCTGTCTGTCTGTAGGTAATACTCCTGTCTGTCTGTAGGTAATACCCCTGTCTGTCCGTCCGTCTGTCTGTCTGTAGGTAATACTCCTGTCTGTCTGTCTGTAGGTAACACTCCTGTCTGTCTGTCTGTAGGTAATACTCCTGTCTGTCTGTCTGTCTGTAGGTAATACTCCTGTCTGTCTGTCTGTCTGTGGGTAATACTCCTGTCTGTCTGTCTGTCTGTCTGTCTGTACGTAATACTCCTGTATGTCTGTCTGTCTGTCTGTCTGTAGGTAATACCCCTGTCTGTCCGTCCGTCTGTCTGTCTGTAGGTAATACTCCTGTCTGTCTGTCTGTCTGTCTGTAGGTAACACTCCTGTCTGTCTGTCTGTCTGTCTGTAGGTAATACTCCTGTCTGTCTGTCTGTCTGTAGGTAATACTCCTGTCTGTCTGTCTGTCTGTGGGTAATACTCCTGTCTGTCTGTCTGTCTGTCTGTCTGTCTGTCTGTAGGTAACACTCCTGTCTGTCTGTCTGTCTGTCTGTAGGTAATACTCCTGTCTGTCTGTCTGTCTGTAGGTAATACTCCTGTCTGTCTGTCTGTCTGTCTGTCTGTCTGTCTGTAGGTAACACTCCTGTCCGTCTGTCTGTCGGTAATACTCCTGTCTGTCTGTCTGTCTGTCTGTCTGTCTGTAGGTAATACTCCTGTCTGTCTGTCTGTCTGTCTGTAGGTAATACTCCTGTCTGTCTGTCTGTCTGTAGGTAATACTCCTGTCTGTCCGTCTGTCTGTCTGTGGGTAATCCTCTTGTCTGTCTGTCTGTCTGTCTGTAGGTAATACTCCTGTCTGTCTGTCTGTAGGTAATACTCCTGTCTGTCCGTCTGTCTGTCTGTCTGTCTGTCTGTCTGTCTGTCTGTCTGTCTGTCTGTCTGTCTGTGGGTAATACTCCTGTCTGTCTGTGGGTAATACTCCTGTCTGTCTGTGGGTAATACTCCTGTCCGTCTGTCTGTCTGTAGGTAATACTCCTGTCCGTCTGTCTGTCTGTCTGTGGGTAATACTCCTGTCCGTCTGTCTGTCTGTCTGTCTGTGGGTAATACTCCTGTCCGTCTGTCTGTCTGTAGGTAATACTCCTGTCTGTCTGTCTGTGGGTAATACTCCTGTCCGTCTGTCTGTCTGTAGGTAATACTCCTGTCCGTCTGTCTGTCTGTCTGTGGGTAATACTCCTGTCCGTCTGTCTGTCTGTGGGTAATACTCCTGTCTGTCTGTCTGTCTGTCTGTCTGTGGGTAATACTCCTGTCTGTCTGTCTGTCTGTCTGTGGGTAATACTCCTGTCTGTCTGTCTGTCTGTCTGTGGGTAATACTCCTGTCTGTCTGTCTGTCTGTGGGTAATACTCCTGTCTGTCTGTCTGTCTGTCTGTCTGTGGGTAATACTCCTCCTGAGAGTATACCTTTCATGTTCACACTATCACAGCAGCACCAGTTAAACTTCTACTTCTTGGACTGTCAGGTACTGACCAGAACAGAGCCATTCATCCCTATGAAACTCCACTTGTATTACCACTGTGTCCTCTTCCATGTATCCTCCTGTGGATCGGTTGGTTGGGGTTCCTGGTCTAACAACGCTCTGTTCTGTTACTGAGCACACACTCACTAACACAGGTCTAACAACGCTCTGTTCTGTTACTGAGCACACACTCACTAACACAGGTCTAACAACGCTCTGTTCTGTTACTGAGCACACACTCACTAACACAGGTCTAACAACGCTCTGTTCTGTTACTGAGCGCACACTCACTAACACAGGTCTAACAACGCTCTGTTCTGTTACTGAGCGCACACTCACTAACACAGGTCTAACAACGCTCTGTTCTGTTACTGAGCGCACACTCACTAACACAGGTCTAACAACGCTCTGTTCTGTTACTGAGCGCACACTCACTAACACAGGTCTAACAACGCTCTGTTCTGTTACTGAGCGCACACTCACTAACACAGGTCTAACAACGCTCTGTTCTGTTACTGAGCGCACACTCACTAACACAGGTCTAACAACGCTCTGTTCTGTTACTGAGCGCACACTCACTAACACAGGTCTAACAACGCTCTGTTCTGTTACTGAGCGCACACTCACTAACACAGGTCTAACAACGCTCTGTTCTGTTACTGAGCACACACTCACTAACACAGGTCTAACAACGCTCTGTTCTGTTACTGAGCACACACTCACTAACACAGGTCTAACAACGCTCTGTTCTGTTACTGAGCACACACTCACTAACACAGGTCTAACAACGCTCTGTTCTGTTACTGAGCACACACTCACTAACACAGGTCTAACAACGCTCTGTTCTGTTACTGAGCACACACTCACTAACACAGGTCTAACAACGCTCTGTTCTGTTACTGAGCACACACTCACTAACACAGGTCTAACAACGCTCTGTTCTGTTACTGAGCACACACTCACTAACACAGGTCTAACAACGCTCTGTTCTGTTACTGAGCACACACTCACTAACACAGGTCTAACAACGCTCTGTTCTGTTACTGAGCACACACTCACTAACACAGGTCTAACAACGCTCTGTTCTGTTACTGAGCACACACTCACTAACACAGGTCTAACAACGCTCTGTTCTGTTACTGAGCACACACTCACTAACACAGGTCTAACAACGCTCTGTTCTGTTACTGAGCACACACTCACTAACACAGGTCTAACAACGCTCTGTTCTGTTACTGAGCACACACTCACTAACACAGGTCTAACAACGCTCTGTTCTGTTACTGAGCACACACTCACTAACACAGGTCTAACAACGCTCTGTTCTGTTACTGAGCACACACTCACTAACACAGGTCTAACAACGCTCTGTTCTGTTACTGAGCACACACTCACTAACACAGGTCTAACAACGCTCTGTTCTGTTACTGAGCACACACTCACTAACACAGGTCTAACAACGCTCTGTTCTGTTACTGAGCACACACTCACTAACACAGGTCTAACAACGCTCTGTTCTGTTACTGAGCACACACTCACTAACACAGGTCTAACAACGCTCTGTTCTGTTACTGAGCACACACTCACTAACACAGGTCTAACAACGCTCTGTTCTGTTACTGAGCACACACTCACTAACACAGGTCTAACAACGCTCTGTTCTGTTACTGAGCGCACACTCACTAACACAGGTCTAACAACGCTCTGTTCTGTTACTGAGCGCACACTCACTAACACAGGTCTAACAACGCTCTGTTCTGTTACTGAGCACACACTCACTAACACAGGTCTAACAACGCTCTGTTCTGTTACTGAGCGCACACTCACTAACACAGGTCTAACAACGCTCTGTTCTGTTACTGAGCGCACACTCACTAACACAGGTCTAACAACGCTCTGTTCTGTTACTGAGCACACACTCACTAACACAGGTCTAACAACGCTCTGTTCTGTTACTGAGCACACACTCACTAACACAGGTCTAACAACGCTCTGTTCTGTTACTGAGCACACACTCACTAACACAGGTCTAACAACGCTCTGTTCTGTTACTGAGCAACACTCACTAACACAGGTCTAACAACGCTCTGTTCTGTTACTGAGCACACACTCACTAACACAGGTCTAACAACGCTCTGTTCTGTTACTGAGCAACACTCACTAACACAGGTCTAACAACGCTCTGTTCTGTTACTGAGCACACACTCACTAACACAGGTCTAACAACGCTCTGTTCTGTTACTGAGCACACACTCACTAACACAGGTCTAACAACGCTCTGTTCTGTTACTGAGCACACACTCACTAACACAGGTCTAACAACGCTCTGTTCTGTTACTGAGCACACACTCACTAACACAGGTCTAACAACGCTCTGTTCTGTTACTGAGCACACACTCACTAACACAGGTCTAACAACGCTCTGTTCTGTTACTGAGCAACACTCACTAACACAGGTCTAACAACTCTACTGAGCACACATCACAACACAGGTCTAACAACGCTCTGTTCTGTTACTGAGCAACACTCACTAACACAGGTCTAACCTAACACAGGTCTAACAACGCTCTGTTCTGTTACTGAGCACACACTCACTAACACAGGTCTAACAACGCTCTGTTCTGTTACTGAGCACACACTCACTAACACAGGTCTAACAACGCTCTGTTCTGTTACTGAGCACACACTCACTAACACAGGTCTAACAACGCTCTGTTCTGTTACTGAGCACACACTCACTAACACAGGTCTAACAACGCTCTGTTCTGTTACTGAGCACACACTCACTAACACAGGTCTAACAACGCTCTGTTCTGTTACTGAGCGCACACTCACTAACACAGGTCTAACAACGCTCTGTTCTGTTACTGAGCGCACACTCACTAACACAGGTCTAACAACGCTCTGTTCTGTTACTGAGCACACACTCACTAACACAGGTCTAACAACGCTCTGTTCTGTTACTGAGCACACACTCACTAACACAGGTCTAACAACGCTCTGTTCTGTTACTGAGCACACACTCACTAACACAGGTCTAACAACGCTCTGTTCTGTTACTGAGCACACACTCACTAACACAGGTCTAACAACGCTCTGTTCTGTTACTGAGCACACACTCACTAACACAGGTCTAACAACGCTCTGTTCTGTTACTGAGCACACACTCACTAACACAGGTCTAACAACGCTCTGTTCTGTTACTGAGCACACACTCACTAACACAGGTCTAACAACGCTCTGTTCTGTTACTGAGCACACACTCACTAACACAGGTCTAACAACGCTCTGTTCTGTTACTGAGCACACACTCACTAACACAGGTCTAACAACGCTCTGTTCTGTTACTGAGCACACACTCACTAACACAGGTCTAACAACGCTCTGTTCTGTTACTGAGCACACACTCACTAACACAGGTCTAACAACGCTCTGTTCTGTTACTGAGCACACACTCACTAACACAGGTCTAACAACGCTCTGTTCTGTTACTGAGCACACACTCACTAACACAGGTCTAACAACGCTCTGTTCTGTTACTGAGCACACACTCACTAACACAGGTCTAACAACGCTCTGTTCTGTTACTGAGCAACACACTCACTAACACAGGTCTAACAACGCTCTGTTCTGTTACTGAGCACACACTCACTAACACAGGTCTAACAACGCTCTGTTCTGTTACTGAGCACACACTCACTAACACAGGTCTAACAACGCTCTGTTCTGTTACTGAGCACACACTCACTAACACAGGTCTAACAACGCTCTGTTCTGTTACTGAGCACACACTCACTAACACAGGTCTAACAACGCTCTGTTCTGTTACTGAGCACACACTCACTAACACAGGTCTAACAACGCTCTGTTCTGTTACTGAGCACACACTCACTAACACAGGTCTAACAACGCTCTGTTCTGTTACTGAGCACACACTCACTAACACAGGTCTAACAACGCTCTGTTCTGTTACTGAGCACACACTCACTAACACAGGTCTAACAACGCTCTGTTCTGTTACTGAGCACACACTCACTAACACAGGTCTAACAACGCTCTGTTCTGTTACTGAGCACACACTCACTAACACAGGTCTAACAACGCTCTGTTCTGTTACTGAGCACACACTCACTAACACAGGTCTAACAACGCTCTGTTCTGTTACTGAGCACACACTCACTAACACAGGTCTAACAACGCTCTGTTCTGTTACTGAGCACACACTCACTAACACAGGTCTAACAACGCTCTGTTCTGTTACTGAGCACACACTCACTAACACAGGTCTAACAACGCTCTGTTCTGTTACTGAGCACACACTCACTAACACAGGTCTAACAACGCTCTGTTCTGTTACTGAGCACACACTCACTAACACAGGTCTAACAACGCTCTGTTCTGTTACTGAGCACACACTCACTAACACAGGTCTAACAACGCTCTGTTCTGTTACTGAGCACACACTCACTAACACAGGTCTAACAACGCTCTGTTCTGTTACTGAGCACACACTCACTAACACAGGTCTAACAACGCTCTGTTCTGTTACTGAGCACACACTCACTAACACAGGTCTAACAACGCTCTGTTCTGTTACTGAGCACACACTCACTAACACAGGTCTAACAACGCTCTGTTCTGTTACTGAGCACACACTCACTAACACAGGTCTAACAACGCTCTGTTCTGTTACTGAGCACACACTCACTAACACAGGTCTAACAACGCTCTGTTCTGTTACTGAGCACACACTCACTAACACAGGTCTAACAACGCTCTGTTCTGTTACTGAGCACACACTCACTAACACAGGTCTAACAACGCTCTGTTCTGTTACTGAGCACACACTCACTAACACAGGTCTAACAACGCTCTGTTCTGTTACTGAGCACACACTCACTAACACAGGTCTAACAACGCTCTGTTCTGTTACTGAGCACACACTCACTAACACAGGTCTAACAACGCTCTGTTCTGTTACTGAGCACACACTCACTAACACAGGTCTAACAACGCTCTGTTCTGTTACTGAGCACACACTCACTAACACAGGTCTAACAACGCTCTGTTCTGTTACTGAGCACACACTCACTAACACAGGTCTAACAACGCTCTGTTCTGTTACTGAGCAACACACTCACTAACACAGGTCTAACAACGCTCTGTTCTGTTACTGAGCACACACTCACTAACACAGGTCTAACAACGCTCTGTTCTGTTACTGAGCACACACTCACTAACACAGGTCTAACAACGCTCTGTTCTGTTACTGAGCACACACTCACTAACACAGGTCTAACAACGCTCTGTTCTGTTACTGAGCACACACTCACTAACACAGGTCTAACAACGCTCTGTTCTGTTACTGAGCACACACTCACTAACACAGGTCTAACAACGCTCTGTTCTGTTACTGAGCACACACTCACTAACACAGGTCTAACAACGCTCTGTTCTGTTACTGAGCACACACTCACTAACACAGGTCTAACAACGCTCTGTTCTGTTACTGAGCACACACTCACTAACACAGGTCTAACAACGCTCTGTTCTGTTACTGAGCAACACTCACTAACACAGGTCTAACAACGCTCTGTTCTGTTACTGAGCACACACTCACTAACACAGGTCTAACAACGCTCTGTTCTGTTACTGAGCACACACTCACTAACACAGGTCTAACAACGCTCTGTTCTGTTACTGAGCACACACTCACTAACACAGGTCTAACAACGCTCTGTTCTGTTACTGAGCACACACTCACTAACACAGGTCTAACAACGCTCTGTTCTGTTACTGAGCACACACTCACTAACACAGGTCTAACAACGCTCTGTTCTGTTACTGAGCACACACTCACTAACACAGGTCTAACAACGCTCTGTTCTGTTACTGAGCACACACTCACTAACACAGGTCTAACAACGCTCTGTTCTGTTACTGAGCACACACTCACTAACACAGGTCTAACAACGCTCTGTTCTGTTACTGAGCACACACTCACTAACACAGGTCTAACAACGCTCTGTTCTGTTACTGAGCACACACTCACTAACACAGGTCTAACAACGCTCTGTTCTGTTACTGAGCACACACTCACTAACACAGGTCTAACAACGCTCTGTTCTGTTACTGAGCACACACTCACTAACACAGGTCTAACAACGCTCTGTTCTGTTACTGAGCACACACTCACTAACACAGGTCTAACAACGCTCTGTTCTGTTACTGAGCAACACACTCACTAACACAGGTCTAACAACGCTCTGTTCTGTTACTGAGCACACACTCACTAACACAGGTCTAACAACGCTCTGTTCTGTTACTGAGCACACACTCACTAACACAGGTCTAACAACGCTCTGTTCTGTTACTGAGCACACACTCACTAACACAGGTCTAACAACGCTCTGTTCTGTTACTGAGCACACACTCACTAACACAGGTCTAACAACGCTCTGTTCTGTTACTGAGCACACACTCACTAACACAGGTCTAACAACGCTCTGTTCTGTTACTGAGCACACACTCACTAACACAGGTCTAACAACGCTCTGTTCTGTTACTGAGCACACACTCACTAACACAGGTCTAACAACGCTCTGTTCTGTTACTGAGCACACACTCACTAACACAGGTCTAACAACGCTCTGTTCTGTTACTGAGCACACACTCACTAACACAGGTCTAACAACGCTCTGTTCTGTTACTGAGCACACACTCACTAACACAGGTCTAACAACGCTCTGTTCTGTTACTGAGCACACACTCACTAACACAGGTCTAACAACGCTCTGTTCTGTTACTGAGCACACACTCACTAACACAGGTCTAACAACGCTCTGTTCTGTTACTGAGCAACACACTCACTAACACAGGTCTAACAACGCTCTGTTCTGTTACTGAGCACACACTCACTAACACAGGTCTAACAACGCTCTGTTCTGTTACTGAGCACACACTCACTAACACAGGTCTAACAACGCTCTGTTCTGTTACTGAGCACACACTCACTAACACAGGTCTAACAACGCTCTGTTCTGTTACTGAGCACACACTCACTAACACAGGTCTAACAACGCTCTGTTCTGTTACTGAGCAACACACTCACTAACACAGGTCTAACAACGCTCTGTTCTGTTACTGAGCACACACTCACTAACACAGGTCTAACAACGCTCTGTTCTGTTACTGAGCACACACTCACTAACACAGGTCTAACAACGCTCTGTTCTGTTACTGAGCACACACTCACTAACACAGGTCTAACAACGCTCTGTTCTGTTACTGAGCACACACTCACTAACACAGGTCTAACAACGCTCTGTTCTGTTACTGAGCACACACTCACTAACACAGGTCTAACAACGCTCTGTTCTGTTACTGAGCACACACTCACTAACACAGGTCTAACAACGCTCCTCTCTGAGCTGGGCTGTAGGATGTACAGCATATGTTCGTCGTGTCACGCAGTACAACACTGAAGCTGTTCTAATAAACCAGTACAACACTGCTCTAATAAACCAGTACAACACTGAAGCTGTTCCATCACTGTTCTAATAAACCAGTACAACACTGAAGCTGTTCCAACACTGTTCTAATAAACCAGTACAACACTGTTCTAATAAACCAGTACAACACTGTTCTAATAAACCAGTACAACACTGTTCTAATAAAGCAGTACAACACTGAAGCTGTTCCAACACTGTTCTAATAAACCAGTACAACACTGTTCTAATAAACCAGTACAACACTGTTCTAATAAACCAGTACATCACTGAAGCTGTTCCAACACTGTTCTAATAAACCAGTACAACACTGAAGCTGTTCCAACACTGTTCTAATAAACCAGTACAACACTGTTCTAATAAACCAGTACATCACTGAAGCTGTTCCATCACTGTTCTAATAAACCAGTACAACACTGAAGCTGTTCCAACACTGTTCTAATAAACCAGTACAACACTGAAGCTGTTCCAACACTGTTCTAATAAACCAGTACAACACTGTTCTAATAAACCAGTACAACACTGTTCTAATAAACCAGTACAACACTGAAGCTGTTCCATCACTGTTCTAATAAACCAGTACAACACTGAAGCTGTTCCAACACTGTTCTAATAAACCAGTACAACACTGTTCTAATAAACCAGTACAACACTGAAGCTGTTCCAACACTGTTATAATAAACCAGAACAACACTGAAGCTGTTCCATCACTGTTCTAACCAGTACAACACTGTTCTAATAAACCAGTACAACACTGTTCTAATAAACCAGTACAACACTGAAGCTTGTAACATAGGCTCACGCACGCACATGAACGCACAACCACACACACACACACACACACACACACACACACACACACACGCACACACACACACACACACGTACACACACACACGTACACCCTGCTGTGCTTGCGGTCTGGGGGAGGAACCAGCAGCTTAATAAGCCTCTCAGGGGAAGACACACCCCCTTCCAAAGGCCTTCCACTGCCACTGTCCTACTACACTCCTCTGATGCAGGATCTCTAGTGGCACAGCTAGCACTGCGATGCAGTGCCTTAGACCACGTTGTCTCTCTCTCTCCTCCCTACTGCAGCCAAAAGGCTCCACAGCACAGCAAGGGTTTATTGCGCTGTCCCTGCTGAAGCTGCAACATCATTTCAGCCATTTGGGTTTCTTACTTGTTTCTGACTGAAAAGTATCCGTTACCGAAATCCCTAATTTGTTTAGGAAAAACATTCCCTATTCCCTCGACCTTTGCTCTCTTTACGTGAAACGTGTAAGCATCGCATGCACGTGACCAATAGGACCTGACCTATAGCATATCATAATCGCATCAATAAACTGGTTATAACAAACCCAGAACACCGTAACGCGTGACAGCAGAATGAATGCTGAGGATGTGAAATATAAACTCGAAACGGGCAAATGTTTACTGGTTGCTCAGGAGGGAGAGGGGAAGTCAGATCTGTGGAAGACATTTGACTTAGTTGTGGAAACTACTAGAGATCAAGATAAAGGAGGGTATAGGAGCAAGCGTTGCGTGAGTAGTATGTGTGCCAAACAGTTACTGTTATATTACGATAATATCATTTTTTCTGACCATTTGGAACAGTGTAAACAGCACTAAATAAACATGTGTACCAGAGAGTCTGTTCTAACGGAGAACAAAAGAGATGTATAAAGCCTTTATTACAGCAGACTAAAAACAGTTGCATTCATTAGTGAATTGCGGTTTATTTATTGTTTAGGCTAATTATTCAAAGCTCCCTTTGTTATTATTATTTTTTTACTAAAAATGCTTTATTGGATTTCAAAGCATGAATGTCTCGTATGCTGTGTGATGGCATGAACGAATGAACGATTGATTGATTGATTGATACAGTAGCCTATACACTACCGGTCAAACGTTTTAGAACACCTACTCATTCAAGGTTTTTTCTTTATTTTTTACTATTTTCTACATTGTTGAATAATAGTAAAGACCTCAAAACTGTGAAATAACACATATGGAATCATGTAGTAAACAAAAAAGTGTTAAACAAATCAAAATATATTTTATATTTGAGATTCTTCAAATAGCCACCCTTTGCCTTGATGACAGCTTTGCACACTCTTGCCATTCTCTCAACCAGCTTCATTAGATAGTCACCTGGAATGCATTTCAATTAACAGGTGTGCCTTCTTAAAAGTTAATTTGTGGATTTTTTTCCCTCCTTAATGCGTTTAAGCCAATCAGTTGTGTTGTGACAAGGTAGGGGTGGTATACAGAAGATAGCCCTATTTGGTAAAAGACCAAGTCCATATTATGGCAAGAACCGCTCAAATTAGCAAAGAGAAACGACAGTCAATATGGAACATTTCAAAACTGAAAGTTTCTTTAAGTGCAATCGCAAAAACCAATCGCTATGATGAAACTGGCTCTCATGAGGACCGCCACAGGAATGGAAGACCCAGAGTTACCTCTGCTGCAGAGGATAAGTTCATTAGAGTTACCAGCCTCAGAAATTGCAGCCCAAATAAATGCGTCACAGAGTTCAAGTCACAGACACATCTCAACATCAATTGTTCAGAGGAAACTGTGGGAATCAAGCCTTCATGGTCGAATTGTTGCAAAGAAACCACTACTAAAGGACACCAATAAGAAGAAGAGACTTGCTTTGGCCAAGAAACACAAGTAATGGACATTAGACCAGTGGAAATGTGTCCTTTGGTCTGGAGTCCAAATTGGAGATTTTTTATTCCAACAGCTGTGTCTTTGTGAAACACGGTGTGGGTGAACGGATGATCTCTGCATGTGTATTTCCCACCGTAAAGCATGGAGGAGGAGGTGTTATGGTGTGGGGGTGTTTTGCTGGTGACACGGTCTGTGATTTATTTAGAATTCAAGGCACACTTAACCAGCATGGCTACCACAGCATTCTGCAGCGATACGCCATCCCATCTGGTTTGGGCTTAGTGGGACTATCATTTGTTTTTTAACAGGACAATGACCCAACACACCTCCAGGCTGTGTAAGGGCTATTTTACCAAGAAGGAGAGTGATGGAGTGCTGCATGGTTTGGGATGAGTCGGACCACAGCGTGAAGGAAAAGCAGCCAACAAGTGCTCAGCATATGTGGGAACTCCTTCAAGACTGTTGGAAAAGCATTCCAGGTGAAGCTGGTTGAGAGAATGCCAAGAGTGTGCAAAGCTGTCATCAAGGCAAAGGGTGGCAACTTTGAAGAATCAGAATTATAAAATATATTTTGATTTGTTTAAAACTGTTTTGGTTACTACATGATTCCATATGTGTTATTTCATAGTTTTGATGTCTTCACTATTATTCTCCAATGTAGAAAATAGTGAAAATAAAGAAAAACCCTTGAATGAGTAGGTATGTCCAAACTTTTGACCGGAAGTGTATATTGAAATATAGGCCTAAGTAAGTTACGGTATTAAGACTAAACAGGACGCCCTCTTAGGCCTACAGACAGCTCCATGGTGGTTATACAAGGCTGCTATACAAAGCCTACTAATGATAACGACATGACTTACTATAATGATGATCGTCATCATAACAATAAGAAGGAGATCTAGATAAAGGAGGGTCTAGGAGCGAGAGCTGCCTACATATTATGTGTGACAGACAGGTGCTGTTAGATTATAACATTATTTTTCTGCCTGTTTAGAACAGTGTAAACAACACTAAATCCATTATAAGTAATACCAGTCTGTTCTGTTCTTTGTAAGGCCTTTATTACAGCCGTAGCAAATATAAAATGCAGCCAAATCTTTGAAACCGTTTTATCCGACATTTTGCCGTTGCATGAGGCTTGGTGTTCACTGAATCAGAAGGCTATTAAACGAACACTCAAAACAGGCAACAGAAGTAGGATCTGTCTTATTCCTGTAGATATGGATGATTTCTAAAGCCAGGCCCATTTATCAGTTAGCCTATTGATCATAAACCTAATTAAGATAGGGTTTGCTCTCTCCTAAATTTTCTTAGACAATTAGGCTAAACCTTAGTCGCACGGGACTAGTATTACTAGAGAACGTTGGTTATGTAATTATTACCCCAGAATTTCCGTTATTCCAGACGACGATTTGGACGGGATTCGTTTTTTTCAAAACTGCCCCCTGTAATTCTTTATTTTTTCCCCCAATAAATTAACAGCTATGACAGAAGCCTGGAGTTACAGTGGGGAAAAAAAGTATTTAGTCAGCCACCAATTGTGCAAGTTCTCCCACTTAAAAAGATGAGAGAGGCCTGTAATTTTCATCATAGGTACACGTCAACTATGACAGACAAATTGAGATTTTTTTTTCCAGAAAATCACATTGTAGGACTTTTAATGAATTTATTTACAAATTATGGTGGAAAATAAGTATTTGGTCACCTACAAACAAGCAAGATTTCTGGCTCTCACAGACCTGTAACTTCTTCTTTAAGAGGCTCCTCTGTCCTCCACTCGTTACCTGTATTAATGGCACCTGTTTGAACTTGTTATCAGTATAAAAGACACCTGTCCACAACCTCAAATAGTCACACTCCAAACTCCACTATGGCCAAGACCAAAGAGCTGTCAAAGGACACCAGAAACAAAATTGTAGACCTGCACCAGGCTGGGAAGACTGAATCTGCAATAGGTAAGCAGCTTGGTTTGAAGAAATCAACTGTGGGAGCAATTATTAGGAAATGGAAGACATACAAGACCACTGATAATCTCCCTCGATCTGGGGCTCCACGCAAGATCTCACCCCGTGGGGTCAAAATGATCACAAGAACGGTGAGCAAAAATCCCAGAACCACACGGGGGGACCTAGTGAATGACCTGCAGAGAGCTAGGACCAAAGTAACAAAGCCTACCATCAGTAACACACTATGCCGCCAGGGACTCAAATCCTGCAGTGCCAGACGTGTCCCCCTGCTTAAGCCAGTACATGTCCAGGTCCGTTTGCTAGAGTGCATTTGGATGATCCAGAAGAGGATTGGGAGAATGTCATATGGTCAGATGAAACCAAAATATAACTTTTTGGTAAAAACTCAACTCGTCGTGTTTGGAGGACAAAGAATGCTGAGTTGCATCCAAAGAACACCATACCTACTGTGAAGCATGGGGGTGGAAACATCATGCTTTGGGGCTGTTTTTCTGCAAAGGGACCAGGACGACTGATCCGTGTAAAGGAAAGAATGAATGGGGCCATGTATCGTGAGATTTTGAGTGAAAACCTCCTTCCATCAGCAAGGGCATTGAAGATGAAACGTGGCTGGGTCTTTCAGCATGACAATGATCCCAAACACACCGCCCGGGCAATGAAGGAGTGGCTTCGTAAGAAGCATTTCAAGGTCCTGGAGTGGCCTAGTCAGTCTCCAGATCTCAACCCCATTGAAAAACTTTGGAGGGAGTTGAAAGTCTGTGTTGCCCAGCGACAGCCCCAAAACATCACTGCTCTAGAGGAGATCTGCATGGAGGAATGGGCCAAAATACCAGCAACAGTGTGTGAAAACCTTGTGAAGACTTACAGAAAACGTTTGACCTGTGTCATTGCCAACAAAGGGTATATAACAAAGTATTGAGAAACTTTTGTTATTGACCAAATACTTATTTTCCACCATAATTTGCAAATACATTCATTAAAAATCCTACAATGTGATTTTCTGGAATTTTTTTCCTCATTTTGTCTGTCATAGTTGACGTGTACCTATGATGAAAATTACAGGCCTCTCTCATCTTTTTAAGTGGGAGAACTTGCACAATTGGTGGCTGACTAAATACTTTTTTTCCCCACTGTATTTTTCTAGGTGTGAAGTCCAGGCGATAATATTTGAATTGAGGAAGCGTGATCATAATCACTAGGATATTTTAGCGATCCCCAGTAGACGTCCCAAATGCCCGCCCAGCCTTCAGATGTGAGCTAAACAGTGCACTTGCACTTGAGATGCATTTTAAAGCTATGGACGCGAAAGCGAACTTATCATTTCCAAAATGTTTAGGTCAGTTGTATGCTGCTTTGCGATCTATTAACAGCAAGGGTTACATTAAATAGGTGCAATATTTTTTACTGATGCATTTGGCAATATTCAAATCATACGCATAAAACATACGAACAAAAGCGTTCACTGTAGAAGTTGGCGTTCATATAGAGGCTATGGGCAGCCCTTCATATAGAGGCTATGAGCAGCCCTTCATATATAGGCTATGGGCAGCCCTTCATATATAGGCTATGGGCAGCCCTTCATATAGAGGCTATGAGCAGCCCTTCATATATAGGCTATGGGCAGCCCTTCATATATAGGCTATGAGCAGCCCTTCATATAGAGGCTATGAGCAGCCCTTCATATATAGGCTATGAGCAGCCCTTCATATATAGGCTATGGGCAGCCCTTCATATATAGGCTATGGACAGCCCTTCATATATAGGCTATGGGCAGCCCTTCATATATAGGCTATGGGCAGCCCTTCATATATAGGCTATGGGCAGCCCTTCATATATAGGCTATGAGCAGCCCTTCATATACAGTGGGGGAAAAAAGTATTTAGTCAGCCACCAATTGTGCAAGTTCTCCCACTTAAAAAGATGAGAGAGGCCTGTAATTTTCATCATAGGTACACGTCAACTATGACAGACAAAATGAGAAAAAAAAATCCTGAAAATCACATTGTAGGATTTGTAATGAATTTATTTGCAAATTATGGTGGAAAATAAGTATTTGGTCAATAACAAAAGTTTCTCAATACTTTGTTATATACCCTTTGTTGGCAATGACACAGGTCAAACATTTTCTGTAAGTCTTCACAAGGTTTTCACACACTGTTGCTGGTATTTTGGCCCATTCCTCCATGCAGATCTCCTCTAGAGCAGGGATGTTTTGGGGCTGTCGCTGGGCAACACAGACTTTCAACTCCCTCCAAAGATTTTCTATGGGGTTGAGATCTGGAGACTGGCTAGGCCACTCCAGGACCTTGAAATGCTTCTTACGAAGCCACTCCTTCGTTGCCCGGGCGGTGTGTTTGGGATCATTGTCATGCTGAAAGACCCAGCCACGTTTCATCTTCAATGCCCTTGCTGATGGAAGGAGGTTTTCACTCAAAATCTCACGATACATGGCCCCATTCATTCTTTCCTTTACACGGATCAGTCGTCCTGGTCCCTTTGCAGAAAAACAGCCCCAAAGCATGATGTTTCCACCCCCATGCTTCACAGTAGGTATGGTGTTCTTTGGATGCAACTCAGCATTCTTTGTCCTCCAAACACGACGAGTTGAGTTTTTACCAAAAAGTTATATTTTGGTTTCATCTGACCATATGACATTCTCCCAATCCTCTTCTGGATCATCCAAATGCATTCTAGCAAACTTCAGACGGGCCTGGACATGTACTGGCTTAAGCAGGGGGACACGTCTGGCACTGCAGGATTTGAGTCCCTGGCGGCATAGTGTGTTACTGATGGTAGGCTTTGTTACTTTGGTCCCAACTCTCTGCAGGTCATTCACTAGGTCCCCCCGTGTGGTTCTGGGATTTTTGCTCACCGTTCTTGTGATCATTTTGACCCCACGGGGTGAGATCTTGCGTGGAGCCCCAGATCGAGGGAGATTATCAGTGTCTTCCATTTCCTAATAATTACTCCCACAGTTGATTTCTTCAAACCAAGCTGCTTACCTATTGCAGATTCAGTCTTCCCAGCCTGGTGCAGGTCTATAATTTTGTTTCTGGTGTCCTTTGACAGCTCTTTGGTCTTGGCCATAGTGGAGTTTGGAGTGTGACTGTTTGAGGTTGTGGACAGGTGTCTTTTATACTGATAACAAGTTCAAACAGGTGCCATTAATACAGGTAACGAGTGGAGGACAGAGGAACCTCTTAAAGAAGAAGTTACAGGTTTGTGAGAGCCAGAAATCTTGCTTGTTTGTAGGTGACCAAATACTTATTTTCCACCATAATTTGCAAATAAATTCATTAAAAATCCTACAATGTGATTTTCTGGATTTCTTTTTCTCAATTTGTCTGTCATATTTGACGTGTACCTATGATGAAAATTACAGGCCTCTCTCATCTTTTTAAGTGGGAGAACTTGCACAATTGGTGGCTGACTAAATACTTTTTTCCCCACTGTATAGGCTATGAGCAGCCCTTCATATAGAGGCTATGGGCAGCCCTTCATATATAGGCTATGGGCAGCACTTCATATATAGGCTATGGGCAGCCCTTCATATATAGGCTATGAGCAGCCCTTCATATATAGGCTATGGGCAGCCCTTCATATATAGGCTATGAGCAGCCCTTCATATATAGGCTATGGGCAGCCCTTCATATAGAGGCTATGAGCAGCCCTTCATATAGAGGCTATGAGCAGCCCTTCATATATAGGCTATGAGCAGCCCTTCATATATAGGCTATGAGCAGCCCTTCATATATAGGCTATGGGCAGCCCTTCATATATAGGCTATGAGCAGCCCTTCATATATAGGCTATGAGCAGGCCTTCATATATAGGCTATGGGCAGCCCTTCATATATAGGCTATGGGCAGCCCTTCATATATAGGCTATGGGCAGCCCTTCATATATAGGCTATGGACAGCCCTTCATATATAGGCTATGAGCAGCCCTTCATATATAGGCTATGAGCAGCCCTTCATATATAGGCTATGGGCAGCACTTCGTTCAATTGATCAAATCAGTTATTGTTGTCTTGCTCCAACCGCGAGCAACACCTGTCGAAGTCCGACATTTATCTCAAAACACAGGGATGTCGATTGGCACGGGACTAGTATTATCAGAGGACCTTGGAGTTCGCCCCAAAACAGTAGGTTATTCTGGCTGGAATTGTTCCTCTCCTGCCATGTAAAAACTGACTGACATTGCAGATTCAGACAGGCCTAAAAAGACAGATGTGGTGTTTTGTACTTGTGCACATAATGCCATTACCCGACCACCCCCAGTAAAACTAATCCCGTCCGAATATGGCTTAAGGCAAAGGGCTGTTTGCTCGTCTCTGCTGCTGCTGCCTCCACCACGTTGTTCTCAACACCAATATGCTGCTTAACCTTGCTATTATGCACATAGCTACGTAGGGAAAGGCGCCAATTCTACGACGCACTGAAGATTATGTTTCAGAACCGCGGACAGCGACCATATCCAAAGCGGGATAAAGCGTATTTGTTATAAAATAATATTCGATTTATTATATATATATTTTTTTACATAATATAACCATATACAATTTCAGTATCACATGTCTTAGAATGATGGACTGTGCCACCCTCGTGGTCTCCACAATGGATTAGTCCGCTGAGACTCAGACAGTTGTCTTGTACATCTTTTTTATTTTTTTTTAAACATTGCGACTGCTGGACTAAAGAAGTCTTGGTTGACCAACAGCCTATCGACCAAACCATCGACCACTTGACTAAATGGGGTCAGTCCTAAACAGATGTGATTCTAACGACCAACCAAACAATCTCACAACTGACAGGGTCTGATTCAAAGGCTTTGGGCTGAATACACATGAACAGTACACACACACACACACACACACACACACACACACACACACACACACACACACACACACACACACACACACACACACACACACACACACACACACACACACACACACACACACACACACACACACTCTCTCTACTACCATTAAGCCACAGTTACAGCTACAATAGGACGTACTGAGGCAGAGCTAAGACAGCGACAGACTGTGGCAGTATTCTCATCCAGATAAATGTTGAGAGGTTAAGGTTAACATTGCCAGGAGAAGATTCTAGCAGTCAATAGTCATTGATTATCAATAGGTCTTTGACTTGAGCTGATACCAGTGGGGATGGTGGTGAGTTAGAAAAAGAGAGAGAGAGAATTGAAAGAGAGAGCGATTGAGAGAGAGATTGAGGAAGGAGAAAGAGAGGGAGTGATAGAGATAGAATGAGAGAGAGACAGAGAAAGAAAGAAAGCGATTGGGGAAGGAGAATGAGAGAGCGAGAGAAAAGTGAATGAGAGAGAGAGAGAGAGAGAGAAAAGAGAGAGAGAGAGAGAGAAAGATTGATGGAGATAGTGTGTGATAGATATAGAGTGAAAGAGAGCGAAAGAGAGATAGTGATTGAGGAAGGAGAAGTGATGGAGAGACAGATGGAGAGAGAGATGGAGAGACAGATGGAGAGAGAGATGGAGAGGCAGATGGAGAGACAGATGGAGAGACAGATGGAGAGAGAGATGGAGAGACAGATGGAGAGAGAGATGGCGAGACAGATGGAGAGAGAGAGAGAGACAGATGGAGAGAGAGATGGAGAGAGAGATGGAGAGAGAGATGGAGAGACAGATGAGAGAGAGATGGAGAGACAGATGGAGAGACAGATTGAGGAAGGAGAAGTGATGGAGAGACAGATGGAGAGACAGATGGAGAGAGAGATGTCTTCCTTCCTTACCTTCACAGATCCTGTCTAGTCTCTGTCTCTTCACTTTGTGTTTGTCTGTCAGAGCCATGTCTGTGTGTCTGTCTGTCTGGTGGCACGGTGGCCCTCTCCTCCTCTGCCAGTGATGGGTGGCACGGTGGCCCTCTCCTCCTCTGCCAGTGATGGGTGGCACGGTGGCCCTGTCCTCCTCTGCCAGTGATGGGTGGCACGGTGGCCCTCTCCTCCTCTGCCAGTGATGGGTGGCACGGTGGCCCTGTCCTCCTCTGCCAGTGATGGGTGGCCCTCTCCTCCTCTGCCAGTGATGGGTGGCACGGTGGCCCTGTCCTCCTCTGTCAGTGATGGGTGGCACGGTGGCCCTCTCCTCCTCTGCCAGTGATGGGTGGCACGGTGGCCCTCTCCTCCTCTGTCAGTGATGGGTGGCACGGTGGCCCTCTCCTCCTCTGCCAGTGATGGGTGGCACGGTGGCCCTCTCCTCCTCTGTCAGTGATGGGTGGCACGGTGGCCCTCTCCTCCTCTGCCAGTGATGGGTGGCACGGTGGCCCTCTCCTCCTCTGTCAGTGATGGGTGGCACGGTGGCCCTCTCCTCCTCTGTCAGTGATGGGTGGCACGGTGGCCCTCTCCTCCTCTGCCAGTGATGGGTGGCACGGTGGCCCTCTCCTCCTCTGCCAGTGATGGGTGGCCCTGTCCTCCTCTGCCAGTGATGGGTGGCACGGTGGCCCTCTCCTCCTCTGTCAGTGATGGGTGGCACGGTGGCCCTCTCCTCCTCTGCCAGTGATGGGTGGCACGGTGGCCCTCTCCTCCTCTGCCAGTGATGGGTGGCACGGTGGCCCTGTCCTCCTCTGCCAGTGATGGGTGGCACGGTGGCCCTCTCCTCCTCTGCCAGTGATGGGTGGCACGGTGGCCCTCTCCTCCTCTGCCAGTGATGGGTGGCACGGTGGCCCTGTCCTCCTCTGTCAGTGATGGGTGGCACGGTGGCCCTGTCCTCCTCTGTCAGTGATGGGTGGCACGGTGGCCCTCTCCTCCTCTGTCAGTGATGGGTGGCACGGTGGCCCTCTCCTCCTCTGCCAGTGATGGGTGGCACGGTGGCCCTGTCCTCCTCTGCCGGTGATGGGTGGCACGGTGGCCCTCTCCTCCTCTGCCAGTGATGGGTGGCACGGTGGCCCTCTCCTCCTCTGCCGGTGATGGGTGGCACGGTGGCACGGTGGCACGGTGGCCCTCTCCTCCTCTGCCGGTGATGGGTGGCACGGTGGCCCTCTCCTCCTCTGCCGGTGATGGGTGGCACTGCAGCCAGAAAGACACAGGGTTGGGGAACCCTAGCTACCGTAGCACATTGTCAACAGTCCTCCCCGGGGCATACCGCCTCGACACACACCTGCAACACAACACACACACTGGGTTAAACACACTATCTTGAAAGAGAGAGAGAGAGAGAAAGAAAGAAAGAAAGAAAGAAAGAAAGAAAGAAAGAAAGAGAGAGCGATTGAGAGAGAGATTGAGGAAGGAGAAAGAGAGAGGGAGTGATAGAGATAGAATGAGAGAGAGAGAGAAGAGAGAGAGAGAGAGAGAGAGAGAGAGAGAGAGAGAGAGAGAGAGAGAGAGAGAGAGAAA